>NW_010363839.1:369-515 GCF_000414095.1 Morus notabilis | reverse complement strand
TTTTGGTGTCGTAACAGGGCCCATCAGCCGTTAGATCGAACCACTCTTCCCGATCCACAGCTGCCACGTTTTTGGCGAAAACTTTTGGTGTCCTAATCGGGTGTTAGATCGAAGCTCTCTTCGCGCCCTACAACCGCCACGGCAAC
>NW_010363839.1:0-225 GCF_000414095.1 Morus notabilis | reverse complement strand
GAAACCGTGACAATTTTTTGTGTCGTAACGGGCCCCATTAGCCGTTAGATCGAAGCTCTCTTCGCAATCTATAATGGCCAAAGGAACGCTCAAAACTTTTGTTGTGTAACGGCGCCCATCAACCGATAGATCTAATCTCTGTTTGCGCTCTACGACCACCACAGGAACGGCGACATCTTCTGGTGTCATAACGGGGCCCATCATCCGTCATATCGAAGCTCTCTT
>NW_010363838.1:0-839 GCF_000414095.1 Morus notabilis | reverse complement strand
GCAAGATTCTGTTTTAGTAAAACAGCCTCAACAAGTAGTTTCTGTAAAAGGTAATGAAGCAATTTCACTTTTTTATACATACTTCAAAAGAAATGAGTTACATGTTTACTACATAATCTTCAAAACACATGAACAGAATTTCCATCAAGTAAATTATCCAAAACCTGGTCCCAAAAGAAACTCCACCTTAAATTCCATTGAGCAGTGGAAGCGCTGAATGTTAAATTCTTCAGCTTGGTCAATCAGCTTTGCCAAAGTAGTATCCAGGTCATCCTCCTTCTCCAGTGCTTCTAATTTCCTTTTCATTTGATCTAAGACACGAACATATGTGTTTTGATTTTGTTTACAATTAACAAATTCATTGTACTTAAAAAGATAGCAAATCATCAAACAATTTCTACTTACTAATACGGTTTTCCTTTTCACGCCGCTTATGCTTCTCACGCCGTGAAACTTCAGTGATCTCCTCCTACAAGAAATACCCTGAATAGGTTAGTCTGCACTCGTGGAATTGTACGTCCAAGTTCAACTAATCTCATTTCTAAATGTACGCATGCGTGGGTACATAAAGCAAAAAGAGATAAGAAAAGGTCCAACAACCCAGTCTCTCCACCCCTAATAAGGATACCTGTTGTTTTCGAAGTTCAGCTGATTTATCCTCTATGTGTCTTTGCTCAATCTGAAGCGATTTAACATTTTCCTCTAGAGAACTAATAGATTGTTCTAGATCCGCTATCCTGGATCTGAGCCTCTCTATTTCACCAACATCAGAACCTGCAACACAGCATCAAAGGTGAAATAAAATAATTCATGGATCAGACCACGATTTATTAAAGGGT
>NW_010363837.1:0-724 GCF_000414095.1 Morus notabilis | reverse complement strand
TTCGACGGTGACAATAAATTGTATAATTGATTAAAAAAATTCATGACAATTAATGAGATTAAAATTAAATTATTATCACGTTACATCATTAAATTTTTATACATTAAAAGCTCATCCTAAAAGTCATATGTTAGGTCTCGTTTATTTCACCGATTCAAGTTTTCAGTTCTAGGTTTCTACAGTAAAAAGTTATCAGAAAATGTCGCATCTAACTTTTTTTGCTAAAGTGAAAAACTCTCAAAAAATGTCACATCTCAGCTCGAATTAAAAACTCAAATCCGCGAAGTGAACATGGGGTTAGTTTACAGTTTACAGTTGAACCATGCTTGAATTCGGCAACATTATTAACAATGCCACATTCCTCCTTTTTGGGGTTTACAATGAAATTCCATCTAAAGAAACAAGTTTTTTTTTTTTTTTTTTTTTTTTTTAAAAACCAAAAACCAAACGCCAAAAAAAAAAAAAAAAAAAAACGGAAAAAAAAAAAAAAAAAAAGTTGTAACCTTGCAACAGAGACCAAGGGAAAAAGGACAAGTTCATCAACATTGAAAAGAGAAAAATTGAACTCAATTCAATTTAATTCACACACTCAACATCCAGTCCAAAGGAGAGGAAAAAAAAAAAGAAACAAAAAAGAAAAAAGAAGCTGCAACCTTGCAACAGGGACCAACGGGAAAAAAAAGACAAGTTCATCAACATTGAAAAGAGAAAAATTGAGAAAAAT
>NW_010363836.1:0-1296 GCF_000414095.1 Morus notabilis | reverse complement strand
AGAGAGAGAGAGAGAGAGAGAGAGAGAGCATACGGATGGTGGTGATATATGGATCTGAGTGGGGTTTGGTCTAATGCATGTCCGTGAATGGTGAAAAGATCTATCCATTAATGAGAAGCTGGCCGGTTTTGTGTGTTTGTAGAATCCGTGATTCTGCTTGCCTCACCTTGATGTGATCGGTCTCTTCTCTCTGTCATCTCTCCTGCTCTACTTTCTCTCCTGTATTTCTTCTATTATGGTTACTTTATATGGTTGTAATACATTGAGAAGTAACTTTTAAAATTTTTTATGTAATTAATTATAAAATTAAATTCTTATCACGACATATTATTAAATTTTATTTTATAATAGTATGAAAACGTAATTATTAAAAGCTCATGTGTATATATATATATATATATATATAACATTTGAAGGTGTTTAAAATTAAAGTTGAATTACATTGTAATTAAATAATATACAAATTTGTCAAAATTTAATAGTTCTTAAAAACGAACAATTATTTATGGTAGGGCAAGTTTTGGTACCTCATAATATAAGTAACCCTAGAATTTCATATGAGCAAATTAATAATTTATTCGGTCTTTATGAAGTGACAAAACCACTTTTCAATCTTGTATGCACATGATGTTTACAAACGTTCCTAGCCAGAAATTGCTTCTTTCGTCCGTGTCATAGAACATAAAAGAATTTGTGGTAGGGTAAAAAAATTCCAACCGCACTCATATGCACCTCTTGATTGTATTTAGCTATATCATTTTAATTTCCTCATAACATCAAAACTATATCAAAATAAATTTTGACCAAAAAATGTATAAATTAAAGAGATTGGATTCTAATTATAACGCTATGTCATCACATTTTTGTATTTAATGGGTAGCGATAGAAACATAACTATTAAAACTCATTCATATATATTATTAGAATACTCAAAACACCCCTAGGTGTTTTGCCTAAATAGCACTTTAGCCATCTTATTATTTAAATGCCCAAAACACCTGTTTTTAAAATCAGACTCAAAATACTCTCTAACACAATTAAATTTTTAAAAATACCTAAGTTACCCTCCTCATTCTATATTAAATCTTATTTTAGATGCGTTTTAACTATCGTTACACTACTAGAAATTCTACATTAGACGACGCTTATTTAACGATATTTTAAGAAAAACCGTCGTCTAATGTGGTATAAACACACGAAACGAAGATTTTCATGTTTCAAAAATTCGTAGAGTACATTAGACGACGGTTACTTAAAAACCCGTTGTTAAATGTTAGACATTAGACGATGGTTTCT
>NW_010363835.1:0-559 GCF_000414095.1 Morus notabilis | reverse complement strand
GACATGATATTATAAATCGTTAGGAATGTCATATCAGAGATACGGAATCTATTTGTTATGAAGGTTAATGATATCCTTATGCAGTGTCAATACGAGAAAGGTGTAAGATTGCTCTGACTTATTCTGTATTAGATATTGAATTAATTACCGATGTCATTAAATAGTAAATAGGTCATCCATCAGATTATTTATGGATCATTCATGGACAAAAGTATAATTAGAGGGGTTTGACATAATAATTACCTAGCTCTAGTTATGGACATTCATAATGGAGGGTCGCATCACATGGTAATCTGCTATATTGGAGGACAAAACTATTTTAGTTATTTAGTTTCTCATAAATATATCTACACAGTATTAGAGTGTAGCTATGGTTTCAGATCATGGCATATACCAAAGTTAATAATGATGTTTAATCGATTAAGAGTTTAATTTGATTAGATATTTATTATTCTCAAAAAAGAATTAATGAAAATGTTTTGACTGTTTATAGTCTTTTTAAGACTATATTAAAAACGTCCACTGATGAGAAAATTTTATTCACGAATTAAGAATCGTT
>NW_010363834.1:0-1426 GCF_000414095.1 Morus notabilis | reverse complement strand
AAAAAAAAAAAAAAATCTTGACTATTCCTTGCACTTATCTGATGATGATGGTGTAGGGTAAAAACACGTGGAGGGGGGACCCACAAAGAAAACTAACCACGTGGAACGTCTGTACAGATCTCATGCTGACGTGTGTAAACGAGGACCACCGAAACCTTCCCCTTCCCACGTTGTCTGATCTGACAAACAAAATGTTAAAACCACCAGTACCGGACGATTCCCACGTGTTCACGTGGACCCCACCCTCCTCATTTGAGTGGCACTTGCCCGTAATTTTCACCCTCTATCCAGGTCAAACTTCAATCATTATAAGCTCAAACAAATTAAATAATTAAAAGATAATTAAAATTTCCCAAAAATTCTGCCGGGTTAACTCGAGCCAACCCTGTTGCCTGCTTCGAAGCAGACAACGAAAGGGACGGCAACTAACGTCGACTAACGGTGACGGCTTCCTCAGCCAACGTCCATCTCCGTTACCCCCGTGGCACGCAAACCTAGGCCTAGACTCAGTTAGGACCTGGCTGCCGTTACTCACCTAACGCTGTTTGCACAGCCTTAGATGACGTTTGGTTCATGTATTTAAAATCATGATTTAAAATTATTATTATTTTATGTGTATTTTTTGTGAGAAAAAATACTGTAAAGAATCATGAATCATGATTCATATTCGAAAATGAATACAAGAAACAAACGTCCCCTATATTAGTTTTGATTTTCATTTGAGTTAATTACATAATTATAATTTATACCATCTAGTTTTGAGTTTTCTCAATTTATCACCTTACTTTTTAAAAACTACAAACGTACTCTTTAAGTTTGAAAAACTCATTGCAAATTATTTCCCACATACTTTACAAATAGAACAAACTGAATGAAAGAACGAAATTATCCTTAAATATATCTTGAAAAAGATTTAAGACATTAAAAAAAATAAAATGAAACAAATGAAACCTAACATTTTTAAAAAAAATATGGAATTTCATGTTTTTTGCGTGTTTATAAGTTTTTCATAAAATTTCTTTAGAAAAAAATGTTTTTAGAATAATAAAGGTTTTTTTTATCTTTCCTCTTATTTTTATTTTGGTCCTTAAAAAGCATTAGAGATGAAATGAAAACAAGCTTATAAGACTAAAATAATATTTTTGTAATTTAAAATAATAATATATTGAAAAATAGTCCTTGTCATTAAATTAATACAATTAAGTATTTTTTATCCAGATATGTTAATTTTTTAACAAAATTATGAAAGGTATGTGATCTTACAAAAGAAGGTATTTTGATAAAATATCAAGAAAATGGTTTTTTGCCTTGCATATGGTACTATCACCTGGTTTGACTAAATTAACAAAATTATTTTATTAAAAATAATTTAAAATTGCTTATACTTCACTTATTCTCTCTCATCCCTCTCCCTTAATCTCTCTCT
>NW_010363833.1:0-698 GCF_000414095.1 Morus notabilis | reverse complement strand
ATTTGAATTGTGATGATTTTAATAGGGATTCGAATCGGTGTTTGGATATATAAATAAATTGTAATTTGAATTAGGAATAAAATCTGAACTGTGTTTAGATAAAGCGTTAAAAATTATTTGTAACAAATCTTATAAAACCTTATTGTAAATGACATTAAAAAATGTGCAATATGGGTTGGAATTTGTTCCTCTATTCATTATGAACATATAAGAAACAAAATCATCTCAATTAGAGTTGAAACAAATAATTTATGAATTGTTGTCAACAATTTGGATTGTGAATTTTAGAGGGGTATGAATTCTAAAATTAATCATTTGAATCTTAGTTAATGGTTTGAATGGTCTCTTTTTATTTCCAAAACAAACACAATTCGAATTGAATTGTTTGGTTCAAATATTGACCCAAACATGGGGTAATACAACGTGTTATAAATGATTCACCATATGCTTTTACGTGCAAGCAATACACAAGACAAAATATGCTCAATAACCAAGAGCGTTGAGTTAAAGAGAGTTTTATGCCTCGCAGCAAAGTTTTGGAGGGACAGAGTAGTGCTGAAACTTTGGACGGGCTGCCCGCGATCGCCTGAAAGCCCGGTTTTTTGCCCGAGCCCAAACCTGACCTGCCCGAGAAATTCGGGCCGCCTGCCCGAGCCCGAATGTCACCTTGAACGGGCCGCGGGCTTATATTAGGCGGC
>NW_010363832.1:0-1814 GCF_000414095.1 Morus notabilis | reverse complement strand
TGGGTTTTTTTTTTTTTTTTTTTTTTTTTTTTTTAATGGTAGATTAAAATATTTGTTTTGAAGAAAAGTAAGATAGATTTTTAAGACCTTATTCAGTATGCTAATATATCAGTAAACTAAGTTTTTGTCCGTTTAGTCTGCATAAAATCACGTAAAAATTAAAAAGTACACATATTCAACGATTAAAAATACATGACCTACCGATATGTTAGCATACCAGAAAACTTCTTTAAATTCTATTCAAGCAAAAAAAAAAAAAAAAAGAAAGATAGATTAACCTTTTATAAAACTTGACTACAGACATCCTACCAGCAAAACATATGATTATGTAACATATAGAAATAATAAACTTAACATAGCACTAGTTTTATTTTTATGTAATATTCATGTTGGACATGTGTAACACTAAGAATTTAATTATCCAAATTATTGTTATATCTTTTTAACATTAATATTTTATTAAATACACTTCTTCAAGATAAAATTTAAGTTTAGACATATGATTAATAAGTGTCATAAATAAATTGATTTATATAAGTTAACGTGCATCCTTATAATACCGGTCATGAATTTCATTATCTCCACTTTACTACCATTGGTAGTTGGTACTCCATAACCTTCCAACTAATTTTTCATAAGAGATATATTTTAATTGTAAGTCGTGATCTTTGACCTCTTCTAATTTATGATTCTAGGTCTGTGTGTGTGTGTGGGTGGGTGAGTGTATACGTATGTATGCATATGTGTGTTTATATATATATATATATATAACTATATACATATATATATTTTGAGCAAAATATATATATGACTTTTATGAGAATATGGGACATACAAAAACAATGAGATGATGAAGTGATGAATGATAAAACTAAATGATCACACGATCATTTCTTTCAATTTTCCTTTTCTTTTTTGAATTTCATTTATGTTGTGCAATTTATCTTTTTTGATATGTCTTGTATTTATTACGTCTTTCTCTTTTTTTTAGTGTTTAATATGGATTCTCTCTAATCCTTTTATATTGAGAGATCAAATTTGTAAAATTCTTTCAAAACAAAACAAACTTAAATGAAAAATAAATCCTTGGAAGCTTCGACATAACTGATGAACTTCATGGGTGCACAACATTTGAAATCTTCACGTTCTATAAGATCTCTTTGGTCAACATTTGTTTTTTTTTTTTTGTTTTTTGTTTTGTTTTTGCTCACAAAAAAGATAATATAAAAAAGCCACCGTCACAAGTACAACTACGCACGTGGGATATCTTTCAAGTAATCAAGTTATCAACCTTCATCTAGTTGTTCTTCTTTTGTTGGTTAACAAACCTTCACCGGTCAAAATCATGCAATTGCCAATTGAAAAAAGACGTACTTTATTTTAAAGAAAAGGCCAATTCATTTCTTGTGTGATATCAAATTGATTACATAATAAACAAGGACTTCTAGCACTGACTGACCAATGATTTATTATTGATGAAGAGGTAAATTATTAATTGAAATTGTTTAATAAATAATTGATATCGGTCTATTAATGATAAATTATTAAATTAATCAGCGATAAATCATTAAATTAATTTATTATGGAGTACAAATTACTATTTATTGATTAACCACTCATATTTTTTTTTAATTTAGAAAAACTTAGATCATTTATTAAAAAAGGAAATTTACACAGTGAGGTTTGAAAAACATAGGTTGTGTTTGGAGTTGTTTTTATTTTTGTTTTCACGTTTTTCGTGAAAGAAAAAATAAAAACAGGAGAGAAACTGCGTTTGACACAATTAAAGACAAAAAACGGAAATGAAAACGATT
>NW_010363831.1:0-1047 GCF_000414095.1 Morus notabilis | reverse complement strand
GACAAAATCTTCTTTCTTGTTCTTTTTTCTATATTTTACTAAAACCTAAGGGTTTAATATTTAGGAGTGAACTAACAAGCATTCGGTCCTCAGAAATCGGCTTCTCTCCAGTGGCCATGCGAGACTTCACGGTAGCGAAGCTACGACGGCGAGCACTGGAATACAAGATCTGCGGGCAGAGGAGGACTGATTAGTAACACTTATAATTAAGGGGGGTTTTGAAAGTGAATAATTGAGAATTAGTGGGACAATTATACAAAGATTTCTCTTTTGTTACCTTTTTGGGAAAGGACGAGGAAGAGTGAGATGGGAGGAGATTAAGAAGGAGAGATTGGGGATTAGGGTTTTGGGAAAAGCATGGTGATGAGACGAAACGGCGCGTATCGGAGGGTGACCGGAGAGAGAATTTAATGGAGTACGCCATGGCCATGGATAATTCATTCATTCGACCTTCGGGGGCGTACGAGAGAATCTCGGGTGGGTGGGTTTGTCGAAAGAGGATGACTCGCTCTGACTATTCCGTATTGGGCTTCTGGCATGGGTTCCAAGGGCCAGATCCACTTTAGTTACCAAATTTAAGCCCGTAAAATGGGAAAAATGAAGCAAATAGCAATATGAACTATTTCTAGAAAATGATGATTTTTATACTCCATGTTTAGAATATGAACAATATTATTAGACTCCGTTTATTTTACTGATTTGAGTTTTATTATAGCAAAAAAAATTTAAAAAATAGTCACATCTAACTTTTTTACTGCAGTAAAAAGCTCTCACATAAAGTCGAATCTCAACTCAAATTAAAAATTTAAATCAGCAAACTAAATAGACCTTTAATCTGTCTATTTTATAGTTATGAAAATAATACTATTCTAAATATTCCTTTTTTTTTTTGTCATTATGGGTGGTTAATGCAGGATAAGAATGTCATTACGGTTTCATTTACAGATTTGTGTGCAAATCTCACAATTTGTGGGCATTCATTTTTTTTATTTTCTCCAATGCAAATACTAATGCCAATTGTATATTTGACAATAAAAATATGATAGG
>NW_010363830.1:0-1505 GCF_000414095.1 Morus notabilis | reverse complement strand
GTGAACTCTAGAAAAAGGAATTGGTCACAAACATTCATTTTCAGTAGACGTTATGCTTGAATAACCTTCTTTTTTTTTCCCCTCATCAGACTGGAGTTAAACTTGTCCAACATCGAATCGGAAAATCAGGTTCTTCGCCAACAAGCTTTGGTTGCTTCAACCAATGAAGACCTCTCCGAAGAGTTGACAAAGTAAGAATCTACAAATTAGTATAGATTTTCTTTGATGGAGAAATATAAATTTACACAAATTGACTCATCACCTATGGAGCACACACGAACACATACTGTTCATATAACTTGACTTCTAAGAAACTCAAGTTAAGATGCAAATTACGAACAAAATTGACATTTGACAAAACAATGCATGAATTACAAAGTAAATGGCCTTTATTAAACTTTTTTTTTTTAGTAAATGGTGCAAGTTTTGTTAAACTCAGAAAATCACCGCTTTTAAAAATAGGTAATTACTCATGTACTAAGTTGTGGTTTATACTGGTTAACTTGGTGGTTTATCACTGATTAACCAACATCAATTAGAGATTAGCCAGTTTCAAATTAATAATTTACCGGATTATCAGTAACAAACCATCGGTATATCACTAATTAAACCATTATTAAAAAACAACCATTTACCAAAAAAAAAAAAAGTTCGGCCATTAATTAAAAGAGGTGGCCAAAACCGGTCATCCACCTAATTTTCCAATACCAAAATGGTGATTACATAGCACAATTCTGAATTATTTTCTTTGGACAGCCTCAAGAGTAAAGTTGCAGATTTGGAATCAGAGAATGAACTTCTCCGCAGCAAACCTGTAGTAGTTGTGGAACAGAAAACTAGTTCAGAAATCCTACAACCACCACCAGTCAAGGTAAAATTGCTTCAATTTTTTCTCTTTTTTATTTTGTAATTTCACTTCCAACATTTTTCAATGACTTTTTGTGATGGTGCAGGTTTATGATAATGGGCATCTAACAGAGGAAGAACTTCACAAATCTAAGGTTTTTCATAACCTTCTTTTACTTCGTCCCCTAAACTTCTCACGATTTAGCATTTTGGTCCCTAAAATTTTTTTCTCTTGACAATTTACTCATAAATTTAAAAACCTGTAGCAATAATTTTGGACGGAATAATTATAACGGTTTTATCACTTAAAGTGCGTTTGGTTCAAGAATTTGTGCCATGGTTCGAATCATGGTTCGTAGTTTGCTACAGTGTTTTCTCTCACAAAAAACACACGTAAATCGAGAATGATTCTGAATCATGATTCTGAATCCATCAACCAAACATCCTCTTATTCTCCCTAAACCTCTTGTAGATTGACCACTTCGTCCCTGGAATTTTTATGATGGTGCAGGTTCATGATAATGGGCATCAAACAGAGGAAGTGCTTCATAGACCAAAGGTTCTTCCAATCTTTTTAAGCACTCGTGCCCCTTAAACTTCTCACGATTTTGCACTTTGATCGCTGATTTATTTTTCTTAGCTTTTTACTCCTATATTTA
>NW_010363829.1:0-1391 GCF_000414095.1 Morus notabilis | reverse complement strand
AACACATCTAACTTTTTTCACTCCTATCCATTTCACAATTTAAAATTTAAATTTTACTATATAATAATATATAATTTTTTACTACAATAAAAAATTTTCACTTTTTTACTATAATAAAAAATTCACATAATATCTCAATTCAAATTAAACTCAAAAAAACCATTCAAATCAAACTCAAAAAACCCCAAAAGAAAATCCTCGAAAAATAAGGCGTGTGCCCCTTGAAACTCAAATGGTAGGAATTTCCACTCAAAGAAACTCCTCCAAAAATAGGTATAAGCAACTTAGACTCAGATTGTAGGAGTTTCCACTCAGAGAAACTCCACCAAAAATAGGCGTATGCCACTAATTGCGGCGAGCACACGGTATTCTTTAGTAAAAGGCGAAAGAATAGTTCGCTTTGTGCTCACCGCGTGGCTGCGTGGTTTAAAAGCCAGGTCGACTTGTCATTTTATAGCCACTCTCTTCATGAATTGCCTAGTTCGTTTCCCATGTGGGACTCGTAACAAGTGGTAAAGCCAATTATGCAACTTGATTTTAACTTCGGATTTTTGTTTTGTTTTGTTTTGTTTTTTTTCTTTTGTTTTTCCAGCTTTATCAAACGACAAATTCAAGAGCGTTGAGCATAGAGTACTTGTGAGCCGTGTGCGTCCCAGAGTATCTATTGCAAGCTTTTTCAGTACTAACGTACTTCCAACAAATTAAGGAGTTATTATCAGAAGACAATCCTCCAAAGTATAGGGAAACCACAGTGAGGGACTATGTTGCCTATTTCAATAAAAAAGGCCTTCATGGAACTTCTGCCTTGGATCATTTCAAGCTTTGAACTTGGCAAAGCCAAGCAGAGAAGAATGATCTCCTTATTAAACATATTCAATAATAAAATGTGGCGATTTTAATATGTAGTGCTTATAATGCTACGTTGGGAAGATAATTTTGCTTAATATTTGGATGTCGTTTTTGTAGCCATGAATGAAACAAATTATGTTGTTTGTAGTATTTTTTTGCTTCAATATCTTGAAAAAGGGGGCCTCTACATAGAAACCCCTTAAATATATTCACTCATAAAATACTCTATTTTGATTGTTGAATTAAGTTTTTAACGGTTAGATTTGTACAAATTCGTATTAAAAATTTATAACGTGTCGTACAGAGATACTCTCTCTGCAGATCTGACTGTTAAAAAAATAATCTAACAGTTAAGTTAAATAAAGTGTTTCACTAGTGAGTTTTTTTTAAGGGATCTCACCTTAAAAAAAGCCCTTGGAAAATTGTAAATTTCCTCTATAAGTGCAAACCCACGTGACTTCCAGCCCATCAGATATTGGAATGCTCAATTTGGGTCTCTAAGGAACCAAATAACACATCTAGAGTCTATCTTGAATGTTAAA
>NW_010363828.1:0-1222 GCF_000414095.1 Morus notabilis | reverse complement strand
GTCAACACGACACGAACACGACCCGCCAACCCGAATTGCCACCCCTACTTATAACGCTACCACCTCTTTTGTTTTTCTTTGGATATTTTATGCATCATCAAAAGTTCATTTGACTTATTCATTTCGCTGATTTAAATTTAGAATTTGAGTTTTTTTACAGTAAAAAGTTTTCATAAATAATTACATTTAACTTTTTTACTATAATAAAAAGTTCTTATATAAAATCACATCTCAACTCAAATTTTAAACTCAAATCAACAAAGTAAACGGAAAAAAATGAAAAATAGTTTAAAAGGAAAAATCTATTATTCGAATGTACTACAGTTTTCTAATTTCTACAACGTTGAAAGGTACCTTCAAATTTTAAAATACGTCATTTTAGTACTTTTTTGAGACATTTAAGACACTTTTTGAGTTTATAATTCGAGATTTATTAGAGTAAAAAATTTTAAAAAATAATTATATTTAATTTTTTTATTATAGTAATAAAATTTTCATATAAAGTTATATCTCAACTCGAATCAACAAATTAAATAGGCCTAAATATCTTTTACACCTTTCTCTTCTAAAAACATTTTAGAAATATAAAATTTAAAAAAAAAAGAAAATACTAAAAAAAACCCTAAGGAAAGACCAAAAGAAAAATAATAAATAATAAAAATAATCATATATAAAGATAACTAACTCTAAACAACACTTGTGTCTTCTAGAAAAAGTAACTTAAAATTAGGAGTGTCCACGTAATAAGTTAATATGCTTAACTCATTTAATCCAAGCCAATTCCTTGGACTCATATGAATGGGAAGGATGTTAGATTGGTAACGGGTTTAGAGAATTTTAGTCCAAAGATTTTGAATTGATTTGTGGATTGCATTTCTTAGTTTGTGAAATCCGTGAATTAGAATTAATGTGTATCTTTTTCTTTAAGTCTTCTTGAAAAAATCTTTATAAATGTGCATAATGTTTTTTTGATTCTCGGAGGCCTAATCCTAGCAAACTATGTCACCATCCTATTTGTTTTTCTATTTTTTATAGAAAAGAAAATTATAAATTTTATCTCTTTAAGTACTTGATTTATTAAAAATACTCATTTTAAAAAACTCTATCCCTTAACGAGTTAGAGTCTAAAAGGTATAAATATATGGATTACTATTAAAGTATAAAAATAAAAATAAAAAACTCTATTTTAAAGAGTATTTTTAAAAATTGTCCTTTATAAAAC
>NW_010363827.1:0-1199 GCF_000414095.1 Morus notabilis | reverse complement strand
TCACTTCAATAAACGTTTTCTTTAATTTGTTCCTGAATAAAGTAATTGTTAATAACCAGAAAAATAGAAAACAGAGGGAATAGCCTGAAAAGAAGAATCAACTTGGTAGAAACTATCTGTTGTGCTTTCGAAAATTGCATACCTATACAAGGGTTCAAGTTACGATCAATATTTGTGGAGTGTATTATTCCTCTCGAAAATTTACTGAGTACTCCTTATAATTAACACATTCATGTTCAAACTAGCGCAGACGAATAACACGAATATTTTCGGTATTCAGTACTCTATTTCTATCAGACAGCTGGTGGAAGCGAGAAGTTTCGGATACCATACATTGGATGTTTTTGTAAAGTTTTGTAAAGGTGAGTATGAGAATTTCTGTCTTCTGTAACTGGTAAAGCCAACAATGTGTTGCACTCTTTTTTCAGGTTTCTTCACTCTGCAACTGGCATTTACTACCTTTTGGACCTGAGAATCAGAAACTCTGCATTGAAGCTCTAAGGTAATGTATAAAGGAAATATCTAGTGTTCTAAAAGTACTCGTTTAACAATTTCTTATTTATTTTTTATAATATCATAATTTTATGGTCAATATTGCAATAAGTAATTCAATCTTTTTATATTTCACAAAGCACCTCGAAGAGTAAATTTCTTCTATTATCATTTTATTTTCTTTTATTCTTGCTACTGTTTCCCTCGCACTTTCGGCTGGTTAATAAGAGTAATTTTACGGTCAACTTTGATTGTATAATAACAGTATACTCCCAATAGTATTGTTAATCTTGTTCTTTGTTATTTTGCCGAAGAGAGATAGGTCGTCAACCAAATAATGTATATATCAACAATAAAATATTTCCCAAACCGATTTTAACATTAGAGTTTCAAAGGTCTGTTCTTGGAGATTTGTATTAGATACACAACAATGTCCTTCGCTTCAATATACGTTTTCTTTAATTTTGTTCCAACCCTGAAAAGAAGAATCAACTTGGTAGAAACTATCAGGTAAGATATTGGCCTTGAAATGTTTCTGTCAGTATGTGTGGGGCTTTTTGTTGGTTTATCTGTTGTGCTTTCGAAAATTGCATACCTATACAAGGGTTCAAGTTACGATTAATATTTGTGGAGTGTATTATCCCTCTCGAAAATTTACTGAGTATAATTAACACATTCAAGTTCAAACTAATGCAGACGAAATAATA
>NW_010363826.1:0-423 GCF_000414095.1 Morus notabilis | reverse complement strand
ATCAAGCATCTGCTTTTAGTCCTTATCTTTTCACCATCGCGGTGGATGAACTGACAAGAGAAATTCAAGATAGAGTTCTTTGGTGTATGCTTTTTGTGGACGATGCTTTTTGTGGACGATATAGTTTTAGTTGAAGGAATTAACCTTAAGCTAGAATTGTGGAGACAAACTTTCGAGACGAATGGATTTAAGTTAAGTAGGACGAAAACTGAATACATGCATTGTAGGTTTAGGAACTCAAGTAATAAGAGTGATGAAATTTCTTTAGATGGTATGGAGATTGAGGCTTCTAGGAAGTTTAGGTACCTTGGGTCTATAGTACAGTACGAAGGAGATATAGAAGAAGATATTCAACATAGGATTAAGGCACGGTGGGTTAAGTGGAAGAATGCTATAGGAGTTTTATGTAATGGCAAGATGCCT
>NW_010363825.1:0-67499 GCF_000414095.1 Morus notabilis | reverse complement strand
CTCGAGCAAAACTTTAAGAAGTTTCAAAGAAATTTTATTGTGAACAAGAGGGTGTAAGGTTTTAACCGGAGAATTCCTAATGATAATCAATTAAGTTAAGTTGGTTCATTCATGACTTAAAAGTATTTTATCCGTAGCGTATAGCACTATAGCTCTAGAATTATGGAAAGGAAAATGTAAAAAATAAAAAATGCAAAAGATAAAAGAATTTTCAAAAGAAAATAAAAGAGAAGGAATCTTAGGGGTTATTCTTTTGGAGTGTGACTTGAGTGTAGTTTTTGAGTTGAGTTTAAAGTTATAACTTGAGTTTAAAGTTATAACTTGAATAAAGTTGAATAAAATTGGAACTTAAAAGAACGTAAACTTAAATAAAATTGTAACTTGAGTTTAAATTTTTTCTGAATTTTATTGTAAAAGAACAACCCTTTAATTTCTGAAATAAAATATTTGAAAGTCAAATATTATTAAACAACCTCTCTGTGACGTTTGGTTGCATATCAAAGTCCCGAATAAAAAGGAAAGAATGATTAATATTCGTTCAATTCACCAAATCTATTTGGTCGAATCAAACATCTTCACAGAAAGACTCTTCAAATACAAGGAAGAAGCTAAGCCTCTCCTTTTCTTCTGTTTTTTTTTTTCTCTCTCTCTCTTTCTCTTTCTCTTTTCTTTACTTTTCTTTTCTTTCTGAGAAGAGACGAAGATTGAAATTCTGCTAGAAATGGTACAAGGGTTATCTGTAGTTTCTATATGTAAGCCTTCCTTTAGGCGAAGCAGGAAGAAAAAGCAGCTGAGGGAAAAAGAGAATGGGAGAGAAGAAGGTAAATAATATATTTTTAAAAAAAAAGGGAAATAAAAAGGCCGTTGGATAACTGAAATTTAAAGTTGCAGATTAGAGGAGGGAGAAGGAGGAGGAAAAAGTTGAGTTGATGATGCTTTCTTTCTTTGTTTCTTTATTTATTCGTTTGGCAAAAATGCCCTTTAGCTTTAATCAAATAGAATCTTTATTGCTTTGAATGAGAGGAGTGATGGAATTGCACTTTCAATCATTGGAAAATGGCTTCCTTGTAATTGTATTTGAAGACCTCTTTCTGGTGACAATGAAAGGATAAAAGTCACCATCCAGCTTCGACCAAATCTATTGCTTTCTGTACCTTGTTTCAATTAGGGTTTCACCATCAAACTTCTAATGACAACATGAAATTTCGTTATCTTTTTGTTATCTTTTTTTTTACCTTTGGCCCTGTCATTTCTTCCTTTGGAATCTAAGGGCCATAGATTATAAGAATTATCTAACGCGAGAAGCGCACGTAATTCCATCAATATCTTCTTTATATAATATATTATAATTTTAGAACATATATATATATATATATATAAATCTTCTTTTAAAAAAAAAATTACGGTGGAAACAAATTTTTTTCACTACTTTTTTTGGTGAGCCCTTAGTAGAGCTGCCAACATGTTGTTTATAGGCGTGTTTTCAATAATAATGAGTCCTTTTACAATTTCTCTTTATAAAATATAACACACTGTCATTATTCTTGAGCGGACAATGCTCGTGGTATTCTAAGAGAAATATACTATTATAGAACTTTAACAACACAGTTTCAGCCAGTCAGAAATGGAGTCAACTACTCGTAGTGCTAAAACAAGGTTCCACAATCATATCACACAAATAGCCTCACGATACGTCACATACCCGCATCACAGTCAATGACTGTAATACCCGAGATTTAATTAAGCCTTAAGCTAATAATAAATAAATTTAGTAAATTAAAATCATGCATCACATTTACCATTTACCTAAAAATTATTTGTTGGCATTATATTTTATTATTATAGTTATCATATGATTTTATTAAACTTATAGCTTTGCTAATCGAGTTTTCAGTTTTAATGTGCAGTGCAACTAGCTCAATGTGGGAACTCAATGTGCTAAACTTATGAAGAAAAATGATATTTATTATATTATTTGATTTATGAAGAAAAATGATATTTATTATGATTATTTGATATGATAATTTACCTCTATTATGATTGATTTAATGATGAATCATTATTTTATATTTTTATTATATGGTTTTATGTAAATGTGTTGAGGACTTAGTTGTTATTTTGAGTTTTTGGTGAGAGAAGTCTATGTTAGCAAATTGAGTGAACTTTAGGCACCTAATTGAAGAAGAAAAATAGAGACTTTAGAGCTGATTTTATGAGTTTAGGATAACTATTAAAGGCTTAGAAAAACCTAGGCACTTGTTTTATTATAAGGCCATTTTACTTTTATTTAGTTTCTATCAAGTTTAGACTTCCTTTTCGGGTCTATTTCAGCAAAAAAAACCCTAGAACTCCGACCATAGCACTTTCTTCTCTCTTCTCACTCATTTTCTCACCTAAAACTCAGAATCAAACCTAGGTTTTTAAGAGATAATGAGCTAAAGACTCAACCAACCCATCTCAACTCGTTTTCAACCTAGAACCAAAAATAACCACTAAGTTTTGAGCTTCTATTCACTTGGGAATATGGTTTTATGTAAATGTGTTGAGCACTTAGTTGTTATTTTGAGTTTTTGGTGAGAGAAGTCTATGTTAGCAAATTGAGTGAACTTTAGGCACCTAATTGAAGAAGAAAAATAGAGACTTTAGAGCTGATTTTATGAGTTTAGGATAACTATTAAAGGCTTAGAAAAACCTAGGCACTTGTTTTATTATAAGGCCATTTTACTTTTATTTAGTTTCTATCAAGTTTAGACTTCCTTTTCGGGTCTATTTCAGCAAAAAAAACCCTAGAACTCCGACCATAGCACTTTCTTCTCTCTTCTCACTCATTTTCTCACCTAAAACTCAGAATCAAACCTAGGTTTTTAAGAGATAATGAGCTAAAGACTCAACCAACCCATCTCAACTCGTTTTCAACCTAGAACCAAAAATAACCACTAAGTTTTGAGCTTCTATTCACTTGGGAACACGTTTTTCTTTGAGGTAACTTCTTTCTTATGTTAGAAACTAAGATTTCAGAGATTAAGATATTGAAATCCTACTTCAGACTCGGATTTTTGATGGGGCTTATTATGCATGTTGGTTGTAGACTCTTAAAAATGGGTTTCTTGAGGTTTTGGTTCAAATATTAGTTTATGGGTGAAATTGATGATTTTAGCTTGATATTATTGATGATTATTTGAAGATAAAGTCTTATTAAGATGATGATTCATGTATGTGAGAGTGGTCTTTGAAGATTAAGATCTACATGCTAGGTATTTGATGAAATGTTCAAATATAAGTCCTCTGTACAGCCTACGTAGATTTTATTTTCGTGCCATATATACTTATGATTTTGACTGATATTATATTTTTCTATTAAATTATACATCTCAAGGTTTATGTGAATTTTTGAATCACTCCAAACGAATTTTTCTACATTTAGTTATGAATTTTATAATTTCAGTTAAAAAGCTTTCATTTTCCTGACGAGATTGTACTTCAATTTAGATTTCGGGCTGTTTTTGGTTAGTTTGAAAAATCTGAAAGCCATCATGTAGTAGCTCTAAAAAGAGGGTTTTGAGTTTACTTTTATTTGCCACTGGCCTCATAATATTTTGAGTTTTGATGAATTTGTTATGAATATTTTCGTAACAATGCGTAGTTATTTGTTTCGTTAAATAATGATATGAATGTGATTTTTGAAAGCTGTGGTTTTAAACATTAATTAGCACATTGAAGGCGTCCCACAACCAGCTAGTTTGTGCTTGCAAAGTGGTGATCAAAATTCAGGTTAGTAGAGTTAAAAGCATTTAAAAACTGCATCACAAGACCTTATATGATTATGTTCAAAGAGTATTCATGATTAATTATTTTGAAAGATATTATGATATTTGCTTATTATGTTTTTATGCTTTAAAAGATTTTATGGTATGGTATATGGATGAGAGGCTGGGGAAGCAAGTGTGCGAGGGACCGGTGCCCCAAATTAGAGAAACTGTCTCTTTGAGACAACTAGAGAAAAATGCTAGTGAGAAGTCTCTTGTTGATCACAAGAGAAAGAGATTCTAAAAACCCCACTTAGTGTTGAAGAGAAGAGAATTGGCCAAAAGTAGAGAAGGTCCTGTATAGAGAGGCTTACTTAGAACCGAAGTTCTGTATCATATCTAAATTAAGAATAAATATGAAAGTTTATGAACAATGTTTAACAAAGAGATTTTAGCCACGGAGATTTTAGATATTTACTTTATTTGAAATCTACTTACTGAGTTTTTGCTCATTAGTTTTACCTTGTGATGCAGATGATGTTGTTGTTACCGAAAAGTAAAAGAAAAAAGAAAAATGATTTTCAAGGTTGGTTGAGTACTCCAAGTCCTACATCTGGCATCTTGCTCATATGTACTTCCAAACAATAGATATGCTCAAAATGTTTTTTTTTTTGTTATCGCTTTTGAATAATTGTTTAATGTCTAAGATTTGTGATTGTAATCATTTTACGCACTGACTCATTTTGTTCAAAAACTTTTAAGAAAATTTTGTGATGATATCAACCACAAGTTTCTGCATCTTATAAATGACATTGTTTTAAGTATAGAAAGTATGTTTTAAGTAGCACCACCTCGCTAAATTCGGCCTTAGACTGGTTTAGTGATGGGGGCGTTACAAGGATGCTACGAGTGTCTATTTGATACTTTTTTAACAAAGTAGCTCCTCCTTTTATCCTTTATGCAACTTGATTAATCCGCATCGAGAGATCCAACTACAACAAAAGTGTTAGTTCATCGATACACAACTATCTAGTACTTCATTCCCAGTTAATTTAGTAATAATAACAACAATCACTCAAATACCGAATCTGCACGTCAACAACAAACGCAATAATAAGACATGTGCATACTTAAGCATACATCAGGCTGCTAAACATGTAAGCATAAGGGACAATTTTATATGATCTCTCTTACTTCACCATAAGGACATTACACCTTTATGAGTTTGTCACTTTAATAAACAATGCTTACTAGGAGAACAAGAATGCATACTGAACCTGTTCAAAACAAGAACAATATGGGTTCTCTGAGACGACTAGAAAATGCATTTATCCTTGTCACGGAGAGTCTACATGCCTAGAACATAAGAGGTTTTTTTAAGATTCTCAAATCAAAGTGACTAGGTGACAAGCTATTCGTCTTAACCAGTAGGTCAGAATCATTAGGCGCGAGCAAGTTGTCACCGATATAAAAAATAGAAACATGCAACTGCTCCCACTGACCTTACACCTATGCATTTATCAACAACGCTCTCCATAAAGCTAATTTTAGTGACTGTCTCATCTTAAAATTGAGACGCTACTGCCTCGGTGCTATCCATATACTCCCACTCTTCATAGATTTTCTCAACACAATAGTGGAGTTAAGAAATACATCCACTCTCAAGGCTATGTCCATTTCATCATCAACAACATAATCACGAGAGATCCATACAATATCTAATGACTTGTCTCATTTAGTGTCAAGACTGTGGAGATGCAGGATTGCTCAAGGCTAAAGAAAACAACATGGATCACCAACAATAGGCATGTTAAACAAGATCGCGCAATTTGCCCTTTACTTAGCCTTCTCAATGATCCAAACCAATATGATCATTGTGTGCTAGAGTCGGTTGAGCAAGAATAAAACTCTTTCGTAGGTAAGGACAATGCATCAAACATCACAACCAAATGCATCACTCCAACACTGACAAAGTAGTAAAGATTATGCGGTTCATGACATCCAACAAACTTCCTTCATCGGTCTAAGCATCCTACTAAAAAATTAATTATTGATATGATAATTTAATTACCCGTATGGATCTTAGCAAAATGGTAAATACATATCTTTATCTTTCACACTCCAATATATTATTTGACCATAATATGAGTTTAGTGATTATAGAAGTCCATATATAATTATTTCTAATATTATCTCACTTGAACTGCATAATCAAAAAACATGATACTCTTATAACCAAAAAAAAGTCAAATAATAATACGAATAGCCGAGACATGGATAAAGATAATAAGCTTAAGCTCCAACCAGACACAAGTGTTCTACCAAGCAATAAAACTGTCGATAGGATAATTATATTACCTGTATGGACTTTCGGAACATAATCAACAAATTAAGTTTATCCATATAATCTCGTAACTTATTATTTGATAATAGTATATGAGTCAGTGATTATGCTAATCCACAAAAAGATGTTTTAAATTTTCTCCCACTTGGATAGCATAATAAAAAAACATGATACTCACATAAAACAAGATATCAAATAATAATGATAGCAATAATAAATAAATTATGGATAAACTTATAGTTTAAGCTTTAAAATAACACATGAGCTTCTAATAAAATTTTCATTCTCACTTTTACACAAAAGAGACTATGTATGCCTATACAAAAACTAGGCATTAAAACATTAACATAAGATGGGCATTTCAAAAAAAAAAAAAATTGAACAAACATCCATATTATAAGTCTAAATTTTATTTACCAAAATATCAAATTATGTGGGAGAACAAATAAAATATGACCATATAATATGGAGTAACAAATAAAATATGAACAAATAAAACATGCCCCAAAATGTTAGGTCTCAAAATAGTGAGAATTAAAACTACCCAGAAAATATATGAAAATTATTACAATAAACAAATATTTAAATAAAATATTTTCTAGTAGCTCATGTACATCCATGTAAGGATTGTGTGTATCTCAATGCCTTTTTCAAAAGGAAATGTTAAATTTTGTGAGAGAGTCTGTAACATACGCAGATAATTTGACATCTTTAGACTCACGACAGGTGAGGACATAAACATTCACTATTGTCAAATTCTGACCATTAAAATTTACTGTGCCGTACAAAATCAAACAATACAATTAAAACTTTATGGCATTTAATCATCAAACAAATTATATGCAAAATGCTAAAGAAAAATTTGTTTAAAAATTGTGAGATAATAATAGCCACCCATAAAAATATACAATTAATAATATAAAAATATTAAAAACATGATTTTATGGTGGCCCAAACCCAAAATGAATCATTTAAATGTGTAGGAAATGAAAAACGAGCGCAACGGCGAAAATGGTGGTCAAAATGGACTTCGGATGTGACCGTACGGACCAATGAAAACTTTTTTTTTTGGTGCCCATAACGACATGTCGTTTTGGGCTTACTGAAAATGACATGTAGTTTTGCCAATACAACAGCCACACGTCCTTCAAACGACATGTCATTTTTCTCAAGGATGAAAAAGGACACGTCGTTTGGAGCTTCCCTGTCCTCTGAAATTGTTGAAATGGATCCGTGACCCGGCCCGTCAGAAAGTTGAGCTCCAGTGGTCCATTTTTGACGTTTTTAAAGGGGTTTTGCTCCAAATTTCATTCTCTTTAGTTTTCAAACATCAATTTCACTCAATAATCTACAGAAAACAAAACCCCCAATGGAGGACACAAACAACAAATCAAAAAAAAAAAAAAAAACTACAACCTCAAATCCAATAAGATAGGCTCTGATATCATTTGTTAGAAATAAGTGGGTTCTCAATACTCATAAAAGAGATTAGAACAACAATACCATTGAACCCAAAAATAAAACTATTAAATTGGATTTTGAAGCATATAGAAAATTAATGGTTTTAGGATTACCTCATCCACTGCGTAAGAACGGTGTCGTTCATGGTGGCCGGAATCCGTTCTTGATCGGCCATAGTTGAAGCTTCAATGATCTGATAAAATCAAGGGACTTGGAGGGTTTTTAACTCCTCTCTCCTCTGCCTCTCTCAACTCCCACAGGCACACACACATACACGGCGGGGCGCTCAAAATTTCTGCCCCTCTGGTTTTGTTTTTGCCACATTAAGCAATGGGTCTTAACCAAAAAACTTGGGAGGAGAGAAAATTTGGCCCAATAAGCTGATTAAATATACAGAGAGAGTGAGTCTAAGGGTCCCAAGTACATTAGTAATTAAATTGTACATTCTATTATGGCCCTTATTATAATACCATGTGTAAATCATATTACAATATAATTGTCCATAAAACTATGCTCTAATTTGTAGCATATTTGAGTGAATTAATAATGATTTGTACTAGTCCATAAAAATATTCCAACAGTTGTTGCCATTGCGCCAGATAACTGAAGACTCTCAGCAAGATATTGAAAAGCAGGTTAACGATTTAGTTGCCAATGGTAACACAAACATCACCGACGGGCTGAAAACGGCCTTAAGAGTACTGAATGACCGCCATGTTAAAGATGGCCGTGTCGGTGCCATCTTGCTTATGTCTGGCGGTGCCGAAAACAGGGGTAAGGCTGCCGAGGTTGACGTTGGAAACGTGCCTGTACACACATTCAATTTTAGCGCGGAATGTGAACCAAGCGTATGTCCCTTAAGTAATACTTGTTAAAGCAAAAGCTGTATGAATAACTTTACCAATTAATTCATGAGTACGTCCTAAATCATTCAATCGAAATGTAATATAGGTGCTACAAGAGATTGCAAAGAAAAGCAATGGAGGCACATTCTCAGATGTTCTAAACCATAGCAACTTGAGCGCCGCATTTTCCTAATGTTTGGCTGGTCTTCTCGGCGTGGTTGTTCAGGACGTGAAGCTGACCGTCAAACAATTCGATGGAGATTTGAAAATCATGAATGTATATGCAGGAGACTATCCACAATCCAGTAACAAGGACTCTTCTGTAACTATATCTTTAGGCGATCTCTACAAAAAAGAGGTACGCAAGGTCATTGTGGATCTTTTTCTTCCAAAAGTTGATAGTCAGACGAGCCCGGATGTTATCAAAGTAAGTTACACATACAGGTGAGTGTGTGGTACCAAATAAATTAGTCCCAGCAAGCATTTACATTTAATTATTATTATATATTATGATCTGATATATATGTATATAATGGATGCGGATGCAGTGATGTGGGGAAACGGCTGTATGAAGCAAATCCAATAAAAGCTACCGTAACCCGCATCGACACCCCCCCAAGGAAAGAAAAAGAGAGGGAGAACCGTGTCAAGAGTGCAAAGATGGTCAACGACGGCAAGGAAGCCAACTACAAGATGGTTGAAACCAAAAACTTGGCTAACCCGTTGCCAATTGAGATAATGAAATTTGCGACGCAACTGCTCTTCAAGCGTTTCGCTGATCTCCAATCGGCTGGGAGTAGTTTAAGATTTGACATGATCAACAGAAAACAAGTTGGGCGTGATCCTTTTGCGCTATCTACATTCAGATCACCCTTCATGAATCACGAGGCTCTCAAATCCAATGACAACATAATCACTAGTAGCCGTTGAATGCTGCAATGCGTGATTTAATTTTAATTTGCAATATTTTACTTTTGCACTAGTTGAATAAATAAATCAAGCCGCCGTATGTCTATCTGTTACTATATACACACACACACACACACACACACACACACACACATATATATCGGCAAGCATGCATGCATGTATGTTTGCATGGCTGCGTTGCATTGTATGGTTTCATGCTTTTTTTTTTTGAATTATATTCAGATTTCAATTTCAATCGGACAACAACCCGTGTGGATAAATTCCTCCCCTTAAAACCATACTTGTGAGTTTCCGATCTCACACGGCTTAGCAGTCAAGTTCTCAAATTCTTTTGGTGCCTTTTTCTAATCTACCCAATAGGAATTGATTCAGAAATTACTTGACGGCACCAACTAATGTGGGAGGCTTAGTATTAGAAACCCACAGTTAAAAGCCGTACTCAAAAAAGTCTCTGATCCCGAGCGATGATGAGGGGAGAACGTCAAGGTGCGAATCGGCAGTTTATTTCGAGACCAGTAGAAGAACTAGCAATAAATGCAGACTTCGCTGGCTCCGCACCTTTAGCTAAATACCCCCATTGTGAATATATTATAATAAATGCTAGATTGTACTTTTACATATATGGATAGCCTATTCAAATTACCATATATATCGCAACAACATATAACGGAAAACAAGAAAAATATGAAAAATCTGTCTAGGGCCTTCAAACAAAAAATTATAGGGTAATCTTCAGAAGTACGAAAACTCACCCCTTTTTCTGTCTCTGAGAATCACAATACTCGGGAAAGTTACATTTGCAAGGTGTTGTTCGAACCTGAAAAACATAAAGATAGTTTGATTTTTAAAAGTACCGACCTTGTCAAATAGAAGATAACTATAGAACCTACATAATTGATTGCGTAGAGGGATAGTAGAGCAACATTTTTCAGAGTACAAGTTTTTCCTTCAAAATCATCTATCATATCACATATTTGTTGACAAATGATATAAGAGTAACGCTAGATCAACAGGAAACCAAGCAGCGAAGAACTTAAAAACCAGACCTTACGAAATGTGAAAGACACTCTCCTTGATCCTCTTCTGATCACAGTGTCGTTCACCATATCAATCTTATGGTGTGGTATGTAGTGATTCCATGCGTGGCGTGCCTCTCCAGATAACAATAGCATAGATCGCGGAGGAAGATGGATCGCCTTTCTAAGAAAATTGGAGTTGTTTTCAGGATTTTCTGTTGTCGTATCAGTACTAAGTGTAGCTTTAGTATGCCGCCAATCACCATCAATGTATCTCCTGAACTCCATGATGCAAGGTCCTGCTAGTGAAAGGCTGAAAATTAACCCCTCAAAAGCAGAATGGGTATCTATATGTGGGGACAAACCTACACCTGGTGGATACTCGTTAACCTATAAGACAGAAACAATCATCGCTTCTTAAAGCATAGCCTAGCAGTAATTCAACACTAACACATACAGCTTTTCTCTCCTTCATAGTTAAAAACAGCAAAGGAACATTATTTTAAGGTTAATTTCACAAATGACATATGAGGTTTACACTCAATCCAACTTTGTTCCCTGACTTTTTAAATGTCCCACAAATGGTTCCTGCGATTTTATTTTGTTTCAGTTGCGGTCCTTCCAATAACTAGGCGTTAAAATTTGTTGGAATGTGTATAAATTAGGGACCAAAACTAGAAAAAGCTAATTTGAAACCATCTTTTGTTTTTTTTTTCTTTTGTATTGTTTTAGTCCCAAAACTTTATATGTTTCCAATTTTAGTCCCTAATTTTCGCATATTCCGTCAAATATTTACACCAAGATAACAGAATGACCGATACTGAAACAAAATAAAACCTCAAGGACTAACTATGAGACATTTGAAAAGTCAGGAAATACAATGGGATCGAGTGTAAACCTCAGAGATCATTCGTGAGATTAACCCTTATTTTAAAGATAGGTTTTTTGCTGGGGCGGAACATATAATCTAAAAAAACAAAAGAAAAACATAACTTCATACCGTCAATTGGTCCAACGCTACATCTGCAGTTATTTCATAAAGCTTTTTGAACATGGACATTTTCTCCAGTACAGGAGAAACAAATGAGGGAAGTTCACCTAACTGCTGTTTTGAATTGACATTCCTTGTCTGTTACAAACAGATTGAACAATTCAAAAGAGGAAGATACCAAAATGCTTGAAAATTTCAAAATGGAGAATTCATGTAAGGTAAAGCAGAGGCTGAGAAATAATAATTAAATGCAAAGAACAAGACGTCATTTTAGATTAGGAGAAATAGAAGAGGCAAAAATTGTTTTTTTCCGCATTTTAGACATAATTAAACAGCGGTCAGAAATCACATTGTCCCAGTTTCCTCCTTGCTGGAACATTTTATACGAGAAATATGGGTACTCCGTACTCCCAAAACTTTCTTTTTGGCTCAGTGACTGATATTGTGTTTCCAAACATACATTAACTTGTTATTTACTATTAATACTTTTCTAAGAACAGAATAGTAAAATTGATAAAGAGGTTAGTTTTAAGACTGGATAGAGACTAATATTTCCTCACCTGATAGCAAAATTCATAACCATAATGTTGGACCCTTCTTTTCGCTAGATGTTTCCAAGGTCTTTCATCAACCGCTGCAAGCAACTCCTAACAAGTCCAAAAGTAAGAATGACATCTACATACATACATTATGCGTGTGAATGAAATTTTGGCAGAAGAGAAATGACAAAGAGACCTATGGACCTGCTCTTCTTGAAGGCTGACAAAATCATGCACCAAGTAAAGCCCAGGAATGTTCAACTCCAAAGCGTTCAAAGACACCGGAACAACATTATTCGGCTCTCTCTAGAAGCACAGGGACATTCTTTCTTTAATAACATAAACAAGGATGAAAATGTGACTGATATTTTTACAAGGGGTGACTGTGAGTACCACCTGGAGAGGAGGTTGGACAAGGGAATAACGAATGTGCAAAGTGCGGCCATGGAGGTTGGGACAAGGGCGAGCGTTGAGTGCTTGGAAAGCAGCTTGAGCGGAGGAGTGATGGGAAAAGCAAACAACAACATGGACGCCAGAGTCGTCGGCTGAATAGACACCCTCGACATCTCCAAATGCACCAAACACCTCTTTGATGTCTGCAAACGAAACTCCTACTGCCGGCCCACAGTTGGCAACATACAGATTCCCGCTAACCTCGCCCTTTGCCGGCCTGAATCTCGCCGGTGGTTGAGGTGGTGTTGGTGAACCCGCCATCAGTCCTAATGTACTATTTCAATATGAACGTTCCAAACTCTCAAACTTCAATTATTGGACTTGATGTTACTAAAGTAAATGACACTAATTTCCTTTGACAAAAATCACAGAAATACTTTTTAAACAACGAATTCAGGTCATTACATAATCTTGAAACACAAAAGTTGAATGAAAAAAGCATATAAAAATACATCAAATGACATCCTCGAAAACTTTAGATTTATTTAGATTAAATTGCAAGGATTACATCGATTGTATATGAATGACACCAGATATACAATTCTTTCTGCCAATAGTTTCTATCACCAGAATTTTATAATTTTTCAACTATAACGCAACACATACGAAAACCCAAAAAATAAAAATAAAAAATAAAGATAAAATCTTCCAATCCCCTAAACGAAAATGAATGACTTCAAGCGTCAAAAACCATTGTCTACAAACCCAACAAAATTCGATCATGCAATTAACAAAACTAAACCCAAAAGGATACCTTTTTTTCTTAGAAAGCGATCGGGAGAAAAAAAGAAAAAGAAATAAAAAGACAACAAAGAAAGAGGCATGGAAATGCATGAACAGGGGATGAATACGATCTAAGCAGATGACCCTCGTCGGCCTCCGCCGCGTGAAACCCAGACCTCGCCGGCCTTCGTCGCCAGCATCAAATGGCCAACCCACTGGCCATCAACGTCCCACAACCAGCCCAGCCTCGTCACGCAGCCCAGCCGCCTTCGCAAAACCCAGGACCTCGTCGCGTCGGCCTCCGTCGGAAACCCAGGACCTCGTCGCGTCGGCCTCCGTCGCGAAACCCAGGACCTCGTCGCGTCGGCCTCCGTCACGAAACCCAGGACCTCACCGTCTCGAGGACGAGAGATACAAATTTTTTATTAATTTTAAAATGATTAGTTTAACGATGGATTTCTTTAAAGGAATTTAATGGTGGATTTGGTTTAATAATGGTTTTTTTAAAAAGAAATTAAATGATGGATTAGGTTTAAGTTTATTTTAAAGAAATTTTTTAAAAGAAATTTAATGAAATTTTGTGATGGATTAGGTTTAATGATGGATTTTTTTTTTTAAGAAATATTATGATGGATTAAATTTATGTAGAAAATGTATGGATTTATGTATTAAATCTACTCTGAATGTATATAGTTACTGAGATTAAAAATTAAGGCATCGTTCATTTCACCAATTCGAGTTTTCAATTTTAGGTTTTTACAGTAAAAAGCTCTCAGAAAATATCACATCTAACTTTTTTTGCTACAGTGAAAAATTCTCACAAAATGTCATATCTCAGCTCGAATTGAAAACTCGAATCCGCGAAGTGTAAGAGCTTAATGTATATTTTCTAAACATACCTAAAACATAAGGTATAAAAATGTAAGAGCTTGTTCTTTTAGAATAAAACTAAAAAAAAAAATAGAACTCAAGTTATAACTTTTTTTTTAAGTTCATGTTCGTTTGTAAAATTTGAGTTTTAACTTGAGTCTGAGCCTAAAATCTGAGTTTAAGTTTCTCCTTCAACTCAAGTTCTTAAACTCAAACTCAAGTTGATAAACAGTATTTTTGTTATTCTTAAAAACATCATAACTTTTTCATTTTAATTCCGATTGAGATGATTTTTTTTCTATACGTTCACAACAAAGAGAACAAGTTAACTCGAGTTTAACTAAAACTCAAGTTTAACTTGAGTTTTAGCTTGAGTTTGAGGCTAAAATCTGAGTATAAATTTATCCTTCAACTCAAATTTTTAAACTCAAACTCAAGTTAATGAACATTATTTTTTTTATTCTTAAAAATATCATAACTTTTTCATTTTAATTTTGATTGAGATGATTTTTCATTTTATGTATTAAATCTAATCTGAATGTATATAGTTACTGAGATTAAAAACGAAATGTATATTTTCTAAACATACCTAAAACATAAGGTATAAAAATGTAAGAGCTTGTTCTTTTGGACTAAAACTCAAAAAAAGTTTGAACTCAAGTTATAACTTTTTTTTAAGTTCATGTTCGTTTGTAAAATTTGAGTTTGAACTCGAGTTTTAACTTGAGTTTAAGGCTAAAATATGAGCTAAGTTTATCCTACAACTCAAGTTCTTAAACTCAAACTCAAGTTAATGAACAATACTTTTTTTATTCTTAAAAACATCATAACTTTTTCATTATAATTCCGATTGAAATGATTTTTTGTCTATACGTTCACAACAAAGAGACGAATAAAACATCACATATATACCCTATTAAAAATTTTCATCACCATTGAGTTTTTATTAAAATACTATCTAAATACAAATTCAAGTTTTGACTCACTCAAACACAAACTCAAATAGATTCTCAATTGAAATCATAACTCAAATGTGTACATCTAAACATCTCAAGTTACAATTTCAACTCAAATTATAACTCAAATTTAATTTAAGATCTATACTCAAATCACTATAACTCAAAAATATAACTGAACAAACCCTAAATAACCCAATATAATAACAACCACAAATTGAAACCATAACGGTGCATACAGAATCTTTAGAAGTAACAAAAACTCGCCCTTTTCTCTGTCTCTGAGAATCACAATACCCGAGAAAGTTACATTTGTAAGGTGTTGTTCTAACTTGAAAAACGTAAAGATAGTTTCATTTATAAAAGTACAGTCCTTCTCAAATAGAAGATAAATATAGCAACTACATAATTGACTGCATATAGAGAAATAATAAAGGTCAGGCATGAATTCACTACAGATAATCAGCAAAAAGTGATAGTAGATCAATATTTTTCAAAGTACAAGTTTTTCCTTTAAATCATCTATCATATCACATATTTGTTGACAAATGATATAAGAGTGACGCTAGATCAACAGGAAAACAAGCAGCGAAGAACTTAAAAACTAGACCTTACAAAACGTGAAAGACACTCTCCTTGATCCTCTTCTAATCACAGTGTCGTTCACCATATCAATCTTATGGTGTGGTATGTAGTGATTCCACGCGTGGCGTGCCTCTCCAGATAACAATAGCATAGATCGCGAAGGAAGATGGATCGCCTTTCTAAGGAAATTGGAGTTATTTTCAGGATTTTCTGTTGTCGTATCAGTACTAAGTGTAACTTTAGTATGCCGCCAATCACCATCAACGTATCTCCTGAACTCCATGATGCAAGGTCCAGCGAGTGAAAGGCTAAAAATTAACCCCTCAAAAGCAGAATGGGTATCTATATGAGGGGACAAACCTACACCTGGTGGATACTCGTTAACCTGTAAGAAAGAAACAATCATCACTTCTTAAAGCATAGCCCAGCAGTAATTCAACACTAACACATACAGCTTTTCTCTCCTTCATAGTTAAAAACAGCAAAGGAAAATTATTTTAAGTTTAATTTCACAAATGGCCTCTGAGGTTTACACTCAATCCACTTTGGTCCCTGACTTTTTAAATGTCCCACAGATGGTTCCTGAGATTTTATTTTGTTCCAGTTTCGGTCTTTCCAGCAACTAGGCGTTAAATGCGGGGACAAACCCACACCAGGTGGATACTCGTTAACCTATCATCGCTCTTAAAACATAGCCTAGCAGTAATTTAACACTAACCCGTGCAACTTTTCTCTCCTTCATAGTTAAAAACAGCAAAGGAACATTATTTAAAGGTTAATTTATGGTCTCTCAGGTTTACACTCAATCCTACTTTGGTTCTTAACTTTTCAAATGTCCCATAGATAGTTTCTGAGGTTTTATTTTGTCTCAATTTTAGTGCTACCATTAACTATACGTTAAAATTTGTTAGAATATGTGTAAATTAGAGACCAAAATTAGAAACAACTAATTTTAGTACTATTTGTGAAAATCATCTTTTGTTTTTTTTTCTTGTCTATTGTTTTAGTCCGTAAACTTTATATGTTTTCAATTTTAGTCTCTAATTTTTGCATATTCCGTCAAATATTTACGCCAAGTTAATAGAATAACCGAAATTAAAACAAAATAAAACCTCAGAGACCAACTGTGAGACATTTGAAATATCTAGAAATAAAGTGTGATCGAGTGTAAACTTCACAAACCATTTGTGGGATTAACTCTTATTTTAAAGATATGTTTTTTGCTGGGGCAGAACATATAGTCTAAAAAAACAACAGAAAAACGTAACTTCATACCTTAAAAAAATTAAAAATATAAAAAATAAAATAAAATAAAATCTTCCGGTCCCTAAAAGAGTAATGAGCTATAAGAACATAAGAAATGAGTAGTCAGAAATAAAATTGATTCAAGTTGATATGAAATTATAGAGAAACGAATATTTTGTGTCCTCTGAAGGGAAGCTGGTTGTACTAAAGACGTAGGGTTGTTCTGAGCTGAAATCGACAAAAATCTGATCGGTGTTTTTAAAAAAAAAAAAATGATAGGCCTTTTTTTCAGGGGAAATAGTCTTCTCATGATTTTATTTCGTTAAGTAATCTGCTATTACTCTCCACGATCTTACTTTTCCTACCTGTATGATTTTTAGCACATTTACCTTTTAAATTTATCAAGATTTAGCAACTTACATCTTAGATTTTTAATTTTAAAAATTAACCTCTAAATTTGTTTAACTGTTGGGAAAAACTGTTACAAAACTGCATTTTCAGAAAACAGCTTATGTAAAAGTGTGAACTTGCTTAAGTGTGAAAATATTTTAAGAAAAAGTATTTTTTTATATGAATTCTAATGTTTTATTTAAGGGCATTTTTAGAAATTCAATTGCATGTACATATGAATTTACACCTAAATGCCGTATTTGTTTTTTGTTTTTTTCCCCCCAAATCTTGGCCTATATTTCTCTTTTATTTTGATTTATTTCTCTCATTATCCCTAAAAAATATATCATTCCGCTCTTGTTAAAACCTTAAACAAATGAATAGTTCACACTCAATATAACTAGTGGCTAGTGCTCTAAAAATTTGTTAGGATGTGTTTGTTTCTGAAAAATTTTAGAAGTTATTTAACAATTTCAATATCAAGAACTAAAATCCTTAAAAAAATCAATGTTTGCAAATCATCTACAAAGCAAAAATTGTTCCAAGTATAAAATACACAATGCTCCTAATTTAGTGATTATGAAAATCCTTTATGTTATTTGATAAGAGGGAAGGATAGTTTAATAATAGTTAATTATTAATTACTATAATGTACATTTGTACAATTTATCAATAATTTTTGTAAAGGATCAAATAGTCTTCTAAAGATTAAAATTTATGTATTGCTCAAATCCATTTAATGGAATGATACAATTTGATGTATTAAGAGGGAGAATACATCCCTACTTTTTCTCTCATTCCTTTCATCTGTCCAACAAAATAATTGATTAGGTCTTTCCTTCTCTCCATCTCTCTCCAACCAAACATACTCAAAATGTTTATTACCCTCACATATTAAAAATGAAAAAAAAAATAAAAGATAAGCAAAACAAGCCATGAATTCAAATATCACCGTCTGTTTATCCAAACCAAAATGAAAAGAAAAAATGGAGAAATTTATTATTGAGAGTACATGATTTTAGTCCTTTACCCCTTATTCTTGATAAATACCCTTTTATTAGTGTAATTATTTAACTAAAAAGGTTATAAATTAATAATAAAGAGTAAAAATTCTACCCATGCACTTTTAAGAGATATTTGTCAAGATTATCTAAATGAAAAGCAAAACACATCGTTAGACTCAGACTTCAACTATAAGCAAATGAATGGATCTTTCCACTCTACTAGCCCCAAAATAATGCGAGCAAAGATAAGTACGTGAATTTGTTTTACTCAATCCTTTTTTATCAATTCATTTAGATATTTACTTGACACCATGTTTATCCATGAAATATTGCATCTTTCTGTTTAACCAGAAGAATTTTGTGTTCAATATAAAAAAAAAAAAAAAGAAGATGAAAACAGAGTTGCAATTGCAAATTCATAAACATAAACTTTCTACTATTATTCCAATAAAGGAAAATTACATACTTTATATAATAATCAAACAAAGAGTGTCATCTGATTAACAATACAAACACAAAGTTAAAGCATACACGTTAGAGACATGAGACATAATTAGATCATACACCCGTATAGATGTAGATATTGAAAAGAAGGTTTGCTCTCACAAACACAAAAGGAACATTTTTTTTTTTTTCTTTTTTGGCTTTTAACAAAAGGAACATATTTGAAACAAAGCCAAAACCTAAAGCCCTTAGAACGCCGACAAATTGTCCACATCCTCATATAGAGACGCCAAGTTATCCTTACTTGGATTCCTAGCAGAGCAATTGGCACGTATCTCACCTTGGCTGCCTGTCAAGACACTTAATTGGCCCATTTTGGTCATGGCGATGATGAATTTTTCGAAGAAGAGTGATTGATTAACGGCGAAGTTGATGACAATGTCCTTGGTCTTACTGTAGCTGTACAAATCCTGATCAGATGTGAAGAGTCCTTGGCGGTTCATGAGGTTGACATAGTACTTGTTGTCAAAGGCATTAGGGCTTCGAATATCGAGCACAGTAGTGGCAACCGTGTTGTTCGTAGGGCAAATCGCCTTTAGGTTTTTGGCAAAAGTCTGGTCCATGACAGGGTCTTGGGTGGGATAGAGGCGGTTGTTAAAGGAGGAGCAATTGCTGAGGCCAATGGTGTGGCCGCCTGAAAGGGCAACCGCGTCGGTGGCATCTAGGTTTTTCGTTGCAAGAAAGGCGACGATAGTGCTAGCGTTGCTTGCTGATGAAGGAAGGTTGGCTATAGTTACTGCTCTTGTCGCAAATGTCAACCCGTCTCTTCTTCCTAATGGTACTGCATAGTCAGGACCACCTGACTGCATTACAATTATATTATATAAGTATAAACATGTTATCATATAACAGTATGTGATTTAAATAAGATTTATTAAATATATTTCACGCCATAATACCAAGAAAATTACTAAATTAACCGATATGTATAATTTTGTGTCATGATGTTTGGCATTAATCATGTGTCAATTATAAGAAGATTGTGCTTATTCGTCCACAAAAGAAATAGGGAAAATATATTTCCTGGAAAATGCACATGCCCTAAATGATTGTCTAATATCAAAGTGGTGTTAATCTATGCATGAATCAAGCAATTCTATTTTTTGTCTGCGGTGTCAATTAACGACTATTTTTATTTCTTTAGTTACAGTTTATTACAGAATTCATCCCTATTTTGGGTGTATGTGTGTGATGTATGGATTTAAGCTGCTAGACAATTAATAATTACTATTGTTGGGTTATGTGCTTGAAATTTATTTATTTTCTTAATATTGTTTAAAAAAGTTTATATATTGGCAGTGTTAGTTTATGTTTAAGCAGTAATTCTTAAATATGTAGCATCACTCGTCATGTTGAGCATTAGACTAGTTACTAATTTTGGGTATTGTAAAATTTATTTTTAAGAGTGTACGAGTTTAGATTTATATCTCTCATTCTTAATATTTTTTATTAATATAGTTATTTAATTAGAAAAAGTATTAATTAAAAATAAAGAATACTTGAAATTTATTTATTTTCTTAATATTGTTTAAAAAAGTTTATATATTGGCAGTGTTAGTTTATGTTTAAGCAGTAATTCTTAAATATGTAGCATCACTCGTCATGTTGAGCATTAGACTAGTTACTAATTTTGGGTATTGTAAAATTTATTTTTAAGAGTGTACGAGTTTAGATTTATATTTCTCATTCTTGATTAATATTTTTTATTAATATAGTTATTTAATTAGAAAAAGTATTAATTAAAAGTAAAGAATAAAAATTCTAATTCATACAAATTTAAAAGGTACTTATCTCATTTACCCTTATTTTTTACTTACCTAAATTTTCACTTATTATCAGTTTCGGCATATGACAAACAAACTATAATCTATATCCACAAAAAGAGAAAAAATAAGATGAAAAAAAAAAAAAGATATTGAATATTTTACTAGCTAGCGTAAACTAATTCATTATCCACGAGCTATTCAAATGTCTAGAATACAAAACGCACATATTTATATAAACAGTGCCTCCGGCTTTATTTAAATATTTAACGGAATTAATTGGCTGGAAAGTGAAAGCCATTGAAAGCCAGAACATTCCCTTTTGGGAAAAAATTAATTTATACTCTAAGGTGAAATTAATTTTTAATTTCTCAATCAGAGCTAACAGAAAGAGACTGATCCTAAAATGTCCCTACAAGTAAAGCAAGAATTAAACAAAAAGATGAAAGTGTGTAAAAAAGTATTACCAAGAAAACAGAATCACGTGCTGCAATAGCAGCGATATCAGAACAAGAGACGACTCGACCGCACTTCTTATGAACTCTGGCGCGTAGATCATTTATTATCTCAAAAGCCTTCGCTCTTAAACTCAGGTTCGGAGGCGCGTTCTTCTCATCCGGCCCACTCGCCGACCCGTCCAACAACACTGACCCATCACAACCCTGCACAAATTATATATTTTAGTATACTATTAATTAAGTAGTTTGTATATTTATTATTTATACAAATGAAATGATATGAGTTATGATCAATAACTTTATCCCCAGTACTCTCTTCAACGCTCTCATTAAAACTTCACCAATAAAAAATAAATACATAATCTCCTCAACGCTCTCATTAAAACTTCACCAATAAAAAATAAATACATAAATAACAACTTATGAGTTGGTACAAAAGTTGCCTAACATTATTCATCGAAAATAGAAATATCAAGATTTAGCAGTCAGAATAATCTCTTTAATCAACATGATCAGTTTCCTTGAGTACTAATGTCATTGATATATAGCTTTACTGTTAATTCAAAAGATTAATGTACTAAAAAATGAATAAATTTAGTAGTAATAATTAGAAAAATAAGTAATGAATATTTAGTATTATTTACCTGAACAAAGCAGTCATGGAAATGGAGACGAAGCAAGCCAGCAGCTTGGCCAATGTCCTCGTTAAAAACCTTCTTGAGTTGAGTTCTTATGATGGACTCAGCATCTGGACAGCTCTTGTCATAGAAGCTCCAAGACAGTCCTTCTGCAAGAGGCACATCTGATGATTTATGTGCATAAACGACACAACTTACACAGATCATCATCATCATCGTCATCACAACAACAACGTTATCTGTAGCCATATTGCCTTTTGGTTTTGGTTTTGGTTTCTCTAAAGCAATTTTTCAATCTGTTTAAGGTTTTCTTTTGGTGAGACGACACAAGTCTTCGTTTTATATAGGCAGTGTGAAGTCATAAATGGGGGACCAAGTCTTCGTTATCTTTTTAATACGAGCTTTCTACAGTAGGATAGGGGAAGGAAAAAAAAAACACGACAGTGTAAAGTCATAAATGGGGGCCAACTCTTCCTTATCTTTAGAACTAGTTTGGTAGTGCCGTACACTTTAAACGTTAGTTGTGTTAAGAAAATAGCTATTATAAAAAACAGTTAAGTGTTTAGTAAATTATAACTATACAAGTATTAATTTTAGAGATATTATAGATATTATGAAAATTTTATTAATTATATTATAAGGTGATTGTCGTATAATCTAAAAATGAAAGTTATTTTTAAACTTCTTTTTATTTTGACCGTAAATTTTTAAAAAATTATTTAAGAATTACTTCTTATGATTTTTATCAAACATAAATTTTAACATGGTTAAAAAATTAATTTTGAGCTTTAAAAATCATTACTAAACATTCTTTTAATACGAGATTTATAGAGTAAAGTAGGAGAAGGGAAAAAAAATCATAAGACCGCGATCATTTCGTGGGCTCTCAGTTATAAATTTCACTTTCTACTTTGCATCAAATTTGATTAATTTTACATTTTTATGTGATTTTAAATAGAACCATTTAAAAATATTCATTCATCGTAAAGATACTTTATTATATAAAACTCCAAAGTAATAATTTGAAAAATATTATACACTTGGGTTGCACATTACAGTGTGTTTTTTTCTTCTTCTTTTGAAGATCAGAACCACGTGGTAAGCACGTCCCCAATTAAGGTTTGTTTTGGTCATGATTCTTATACCTTTGGTTTCACAGTGGAGCAGGTGCACGGCGGCTGCTATGATTGACTAGCCATTCAAATAAAGTCTCTGTCGCGTGGTTCCTGTAAAATCTTATTTATTAATTTACTATTTATATCCGGTAAGAGAAAATAATAGGAATGAAAATGAGAGGAATTATTTTACGAAGATAAAAAAAAAAACCCCTTGTTAGTCCTATTTATTTCAAATAGTTAAATTTACAAGTATATTTTTTGTAGATAAAACGTAAATTGACGTATTGAAATGCCTAATATTATATGGAATGGACAAAATTTAAAAGTCAGTCATCTTACTAAAGTCCTGGCTATCAAATAAAATAATAAATATAAATTTTTTGATAAAGTAAGAGGAAAAAAATTCTTAACTCGTCGTGTGTTAAGCTTATCTAAATCAAAAAAATTTTTTTTTTTTTTTGCTAAATATAAAGTGTTTTTTGCTAAATATAAAGTATGTAAATCTAAATAGTTAAATAAGTGGGTACCAAGCTGTCTAGCGCAATTAACACTTGTAGCCAAGGGTTAATAATAATTTACCACAAAGGTCAAACTGACACAACCTTCCCCCACCAACTAAAGTGTACAGGTGTGAAGAAGAAGGACCAGAAAAAAAAAAAAAAAAAAAAAAAAAAAAAGAAAAGGTTCAGATGAATGCAAACATCGCAAGTTGAGCAACAAAAGTGACTTTTTCTTTAATTATATATAAATCATCTTCAAATTTATAGTAGTCATGATTTTTTTTTTTTTTGGCTGAAATACTGTACTAGCCGTGATTTTATCTTAAATTATCAATGTTCACGAGATCAAACACATTTTACTTATTACTACTCAAAAAAAAAAAAAAAAAAAAAACATTTTACGTATTAGTTAGTGAGAGTGCAAAATTATATTAAAATTAAGGACCAAAAAAAAAAAAAAAACAGAAGTACTAATCGAATTCAACATTAATTCATAGCGTATTTTAATAACTCAATCAGTTGACATGCTATTTGAAGTAACTCGGACGTGAAAGAACCAATTTTTTCGCGTACCCCTACAAAAGCATTATTATGTATTGAAACATTAATCATATTATGCTCTCTTTTTAATTATGAACATTACCCTTGTAAAACTTGAGTTAGTTAACACTAATATATTTTAAATGTGAAACTTCAAATATTGTAATTTTTTCCCATAAATAAGAGAATTCCTCGAGCAAAACTTTAAGAAGTTTCAAAGAAATTTTATTGTGAACAAGACAGGGTGCAAGTTAACTGTGGAGAATTCCTAATGATAATCAATTAGGTTAGGTTGGTTCATTCATGACTTAAAGTATTTTATCCGTAGCGTATAGCTCTAGAATTATGGAAAGAAAAATGTAAAAAATAAAAAAAACGTAAAAGATAAAAGAATTTTCAAAAGAAAATAGTAATAAGGAAGCTTATGTCATGTTTAGAATTATTCTTGTTTTTATTTTTCACATTTTTTGAGAAAGAAAAATGAAAACACAAAACGGTGTTTGACACAATTAAAGATAAAAAACAGAAATGAAAAAACTTTTTTAGTTTAGTATAAAATGTAAGAGAAATGAAAAACGACTAAAAGTCATTTTTTCATTTTCTCCTCTCTTGAACAGAGAGACATTAATTAGTTTTTTTATACTGAAAATAATCTATTGATAAAACTACCAAACACATTTTAAAAAATAATTTATGTCTGAGATTGAAAACGTTTGCATTTCCTTTTTCATACAAAAAATAAAATCATTTTAAAACGAGTTTCAAACGCACCTTTAATTTTTAGGATAAAATATCTAAAAATCAAGTCGTGCTAATTATTAAACAACCTCTCTGTTTCGTTTGGTTACAAATTAAAGTCCCTAGTGAATTACAACTGAGTAAAAAGTACTGGAAATAGAAACAACATTATTTATGTCACTCTTCACATTTAGTATTTGATACGTGAATTCTACGACTGCCATGGGAACGGTAAAAAGTTTTGGTGTCGTAACGGGGCCCATAATCTGTCAGATCGAGACTCTCTTCGCACTCTACAACCGCCACGGAAACGGCGATAACTTTTAGTGTCATAACGGGACCCATCAGTCGTTAGATTAAACTTGCATTATTAAGAATAGAGAGAAGAAAAAAAGGACAAAAAAGAGAAAAAGATCTAAAAAAAAGGACAAAAAAATTGCGAAAGCATATGTCTCTCATGCGCGTAACATTTCACAAATGTCAAAGGGAGAATCATATTCTGAAATTATAACTTTTTGTTTGTTCACAATATCACCCAACTAAAATTATAACACAACTGAGGTTTAATAATGTAGTAAGGATAAAGATAACAATATCACCCACAAATAGAATTATTATAGTACAAGGTTAGGCCCTCAAAGCAAAAAGCTTCTGAAATTATAACTTTTTGTTAGTTCAATAATAATGCTTAGAGCTTTTCTATCACATCCACCCACTTTTGTTATCTTTTTTTGTACCTGAGGGCCACATATTATAAGAATTATCTAACGCGAGCAGCCCACGTGATTCCATTAATATCTTCTTTATATAATATATTATAATTTTAGAATATATATATATATATATATCTTCTTGTCAAAAAAAAAAATTACGGTAGAAACAAAATTTTTTTTTCACTACTTTTTTTTTGGTGAATAAGGATTCAATTTACAAACCAACACAACATAAAAAGAAGCACAAAACACACGCCCAGGAATGCAACAATTTTATATCACATGTTGCAAATTTTTAACACGTACACCTAAAAATTATACCGTTAAAAAATTAATTTAATAATTAAAACAATAGTTCATATTAATAATAATAAATGACAATTTTCTTCTTTCTTTTTTTTTTTTTTCCTTTTTCTTTTATAATTAGCGAGATGACTAAAAGATATTTACACCAAATAATAAAGTACTAAATATTTAATAATAGATAAAAGTTCAGTAAAATATCTAATATTTCTACAACAAATTATATTGGTCTGTATTATTGTAATTGATTTTGTCTTAAGTTTGAGAATGATATTATCCCTGCGAACATGCAAGTTCAATAGAATTTGATCATAATATTAATAAGACCTATTTGCTATACGGATATAATTTCTGAATGCTCTAATTTTCCTATCATGCATGATCATCCATGGCTCCAAGTTGAAACTGTTGGTTTCTCAAACCGGATTTTCAAAAAAAATTGTGCGGAAGCGTGGTATCGATTGAATCACATAAATCAAAATTTAATGCGATCATTATTTCATGTTAATTTAACTACAAAGATATTAAAGATAGGAATAAGGATTTGACCGTCGTTTGATGATGACGAAAAGCTTGAACTCCTCCAACACCGTCTTGAGCTCTTAAATTCCAAGAACACCACGGTTCTTTCTCAATGTATCTCCGGATTAACATGATCTCGACCGTGTGGGCGTTCTAATGGGTTTCTCAACACATGAGATTGATGAATAGGAAAGCTACCTATAGTTATCACTCACTTTTCTCAAAAGTATATGATGGCATTCAAGAAATTTTTTTTGGTTTTTTTTTGTTCTCCCGTTCTTTCCTTTTTCTTACTTTATGTTCTTTCTGGAAAAAAAAAAAAAACTTTTGGTTTTCGTTACTCACTTATCTCCAGAATTCATCCCCTTATTGAGTAAATGTACAATCGCACATTTACTCCATTTCCTCAGGTGAGGCACGTTTCCTCCCACTCCCTTTCTTCTTCTTTCTTTTTTTTTTTTTTAGGAAACGCGTTTCCTTCCTTTTATATATATATATATATATATATATATTAACGGGGGAGAAGAAGGAAACGTGGAGAAAGAAAAAAAAATCTCTCTAAATTCATCCATATTAATTTAAATTTTTAGTTCGCTGATTTGAATTAAGATATAATTTTATGTGATAATTTTTTATTGTGGTAAAAAAATTAAATATAATTATTTTTTAAAATTTTTTACTGTAATAAAATTCGAATTCTAAACTCGAATCAGTTAAATGAACGAAACCAATCCAACAAATGCAAAAAGAGGGACTAAGGAACGCAATATTGCACAAAACAAGAGACGTCGTAGAGGGAATGCCCCTTCACCTTCGCATGAGACCCATACGTCGTTGTCTTCCGTAGCCAACCTAGGCACGCAGACCTCCCAAGGTTTCGCCACACAACAAGAACAAATCCCCCAAATCAAGGATCCACCCAAGGCCCCATGTGGCCCATGCCGACAATCACAACCGCGACACCATCTCTAATGCTGAGCGCTCAACCACACACCCCTCCCACCCCAGCACCGCCATGACAAGAAGAATGAAAACTCGAGGGTGAAGACCCCAGCACCACGAACGCACCCTATATAGGTGGCCAAACCCGACCAACCAACTCCTCTTCCTCGCCAAAGAACATCTTCCCCCCACCACGAGATGGAGAGAGAGAGAGAGAGAGAGAGAGAGAGAGAGAGAGAGAGAGAGAGAGAGAGCTGTAGGAGATTTTATTCTTCCTTTGGTTTTTTGTACCAACATTTACTATAGTTAGCTAAAAGAAATGTTATTAATAGGTTGTTCTATTTTGTGTTCTAATATTAATTTAAAATATTGTATCTAATTTTTGTCATAAATTTTAAACTTTGAAACTAGCAGTAGACTTTTAGCTTTTAAATAATTTAAAATGAAAAAGTTACTCATTAAACTAATAGCGAATGTCAAAATTTAGTGTATGTTGTTTGCCTGTAGAGTGAACACATGCTCGGTGAGTTCTAGCAGTTATTTTCCATATGCAGTTTTCCATTTAAGCCATTATTTCAGCAGACTTTTTATTGCTTTCAATTTTCACTTTCATTTTCTTTATTTTTTTTTTATCCTCTCCCTTGTAGAGCTGTCAATTCAGTCCAAAACCCAACTCTTTCATCCAGTCTCGGTGAGGCCCGACCTTCTACTCAATTGGATCGGCCTAAATTTGCATCTCTACTCCCTTGCCCACTTCCTTCAAGATAGAAATTATGAACAACATAGCAAGTAGAGAAAATTCTATTTAAAAAAAAAACCAAAAAAAAGGCAAACTTAATATCTTTTCCACCCTTAGGGGAAAAAAACATTTATTTGTTTTTCACAAAAAAGGGTGTTAGAAAGAAAAGAGAAGAAATAAAAAATGGAATAATTGATCCCTTTTTAGATTTTATTATATTTTTGGAAAGTGAAATTAGAAATAATCCAACTTCTAGTCTTTACTAACTATAAACGTTTTCCGCGGTTTATTCCAATTAAAAGGGAAACAATACCATGGAGGGGATTGGCTTTCCCTTTTCACCTTATGTATAGGTGGAAAATGGGAAAAATTCCTTCCTTTCTCTTTCCATTAAAAACAAGTAAACATGTCCTCCACCGTGACACTGAGAAAACTCCAGTGGAGATTGAAAGCTAAGCCAAAAACCCAAATCAACATTATCTGAACTACGTTCAACACTTTGAAAAAAAAAAAAAAAAAAAAAAAAAAAAAAAAAAAAAAAAAAAAAAAAAAAAAAATTATTAGAAACACCTTAAAAACTTTAAAAAAAAAAAAAAAAAAAAAAAAAAAAAAGAAAGAAAGAAAAGAAGAAGAACTATGTTCAACAAATTTAGGGAAAAAGATTACAATACAAGCACACAATTGTAACAGAATCAAAATCCACAAGTTCCAGACATACTATATAGACAATTTTCTGCCACGAATATGGACGATTCAGGGCGTAAGTGGTATGTCTTTGAAGTACTCATGCTCAAGAGCACTCCTGGCTGTAATTCTTTTGCTGGGGTCACAGCAGAGCATTTTCTGTCATGAAAAACAATATACTCCGTTGAAATTCACAAAAAACAAGATGGTAATAACATTTTTTTCTAAATCAAGTAAGAAATTCACCACAAAATATTTCCTAATGTTTAGATTTGTTTTTCTTTATGCTATAGGGTAAGGACTTTGTTAAGATGCACTATAACAAGCTTACCAAACCTTTTTTTCAAGTTGCTTGAAATCGAGAGAGAGGGAGGGAGGGACAAAAACCACCTTTGAATGAGCCATAAAAAGGGTGGCAGTAAAAAGAATCAAATATCACTTGCACCTTTCAAACCACCTTTGACAAAGAACAATAGACATCAAGGAAAAAATGTCTTATTTTTGGCAGTCTCGAGCACAAGGAGTCACAAAGTAAACTCCCGTGCTAGCACATAAGCCAAGGACCCTATATTTTTCAAACAAGTTAAATCTCTCTCTTTTTATGGGTCATAAAAAAAGGTTAAAAAAAGGATTTCCAATCAAGCAACTTCTCAAGAAAGCAAGTAGCAATTATTGCCAATGGTAAAGGAAATCTGTAGACACCAAGAAGTGCTATTTAAGGACAATTATCATATTCTCACACAAGGACTCACGGAAAGAAGATCAACACCAGCGGATTCAAGATTTGGAACAACAGTTGCCAAGTCCTGCAAATTAAAAGGTACATCATTAAAGATTTTCCATCATATAATCCCTCGGGATTTCATATAGAGGAATTAATGAGAAAAAAAAAATGTCAGGTACAAGAAAAATTACCTGCGTAGGCCACTTGGGAAAGGAGGATTTAAAATCAGGCAAAGAACTCACGCCAGGCCATGTGTCCTCAGTTGGAGTGCCCGTGATTCTTTGTATACAAAAAAAAACAACAGTGAGAGTACAATTGCAAATTTAAAACTTTTTGCAACTAACTTCTTTTATGACCAAAGCTGACCAATGTTAGCTCTCTTTTTATCTATACAAGTGAAACACAGAGAGGAAAAGTATATTAACTTGACAAGGTCACAAAATGATTTTTTTTTTCCTCGTCGATAATGGAAAGTCAAAAACTGACTGATCATAATAAGGAACAAATGGCAATTTAAAAGTCATCAGTATTAATTTACCCTATTTCAAATTATTAATTTATCAAATATGTGTGTGCATTACTGGATACTTGACTGATGACCTAAATAAAAGTTTCAAGAACTGGGCTTGCTAATCTTAATGCCAGTAGTGGTTGCAGATACATGGTTGAATGCACATTTACCCGAAAATCTTGAACAACTCATCAATCTCAGAGTCCCCGGGAAACAACGGTCGTTGATTCACCATCTCAGCAAATATACACCCGACTGACCAAACATCAACAGGTGTCGAGTACTGACGGGATCCAAGCAATATTTCTGGTGCTCTGTACCAGAGGGTCACCACCTAGACAGAGCCACCACAAAATTATAAACCCAAGCCTGGCAATAATCTGTAGAGTAATGACGAGGTCCAAGCAATATTTCTAGGGCTCTGTACCAAAGGGTCACGACCTGGACAGAGCCACGACAAAATTATAAATAAGCCAAATGTGGAATAATTTGCGGCCCGGAGAAGTCAATCATTTAGAGTGCGTTTGGTTGGTGGATTCGTGATATGATTCAGATCATGGTTTGTGGTTCGCTACAGTGTTTTCTCTCACAAAAAATACACGTAAATTGAGAATAATTCTGAATCTATGAACCAAACGTAGCCTAAGACTCCCATTAAGAGGTGGCTTTCTTACTTTTTATGGTGAATGCACTAGGAATACAAATATATCATAAGAATATACTAGTCTAGATTGACTTTAAAATGTAGAGTAAATAATGTTCCTACATCCTCATAGCTATCTAGGAAGATGCTGCCTAACAACGGGAAGGGAAAGAAATCCTATCATATAGAGTTTTAGAGATCTCAATTTAATTAGCAGCTATCAGAACCCTATGAACAAGAAAGGAAACCCAAATCCATTGTATGTTCATACCTCATGAGTAAAAGTCCTGACAGGAATACCAAACGCTCTGGCCAGTCCAAAATCTGCAAGCTTTAGTGCATTGTTGCGACGATCTATCAACAAATTCTGTGGTTTTAGATCTCGATGAATAACTCTATGAGAATGACAATATGCAATCCCACGGAGAATTTGATAAAGAAACATCTGCAAAAATGAAAATAAAAATTGAAGTCCTATATCAGATAGTCCAAATGCATCAACAACATTGATTAAAGACCAATTGATTAATTCATTCAAGCATAGAATACAATAACTGATAGAAGCCGCAGACAAAGCCTAAGCATCAACTGGATAAAGATGTGAAATACAAAAAAAAAAATGTTTTACAAAGAACCATAAATAAAATGGAGATGAAGTATGTGACATAGAAATTAAAGACGGAAAATTTGTACCAGACATCTGATATCTGGTTGAGAAATATTGAAAATTTATTAGAAAACCATTCATGGTGAATAAACAGTAAGGTATTGATATATAACTCCTTTAACATCCTTGAAAACTCTAGTAAGATAAACAGGAAATGGCCTGCAACTCATGTGAAATGTACTGTTTATTTTAAGTTCAATAAACAAAACTCACCTTTATCTGGCGAAGATCCTTTGCAAATTCTGGAGAAGTATCCATGTGCTTCTTCAGATCCAAGTCCAAGTATTCAAAAACCAAATACAGACGCTTCTCACTGTGCACTACATCCTCTAACCTGTCAACCAAATACCCATCAGCGATATTTATTGCTGCTCTCTCTTAAGATTATTTGCTTTTTAAAAATAAAAATAAAGAAATCTTAGTTGTAGTGTTACATGCAACTAAATATGTGTAGCCTAACCTAAGGCACCCAAACAAATTTGTTAAGTAGCAAAAACTATAGAAGTTAGTATCTTCGGAGATGTTCCAACCAGAAACTTGTCATCTTAAATCAAAAAAATTTGCAGGATACCAGTAGGCAAGCACATCTTTACACTCCATATCTTCTAATTTGTGAAAAGCATATTTCTTACTTCTTACTTCATAAAAACTAGTCAAATGCACGAATGGACTATAATCTAAATAAATACCTGACAATGTTTCCATGCTGCATTTCTTTCAAAAGGGAAATTTCCCGAATAGCCGTGCTCGGGACGCCCTCGTCTTCCTGTTCCAAACGGATCTTCTTCAAAGCTATAGTCTTGTTAGTGACTCGATCACGAGCCTTGTAAACCACACCATACGTTCCCTCGCCAATCTTCTCAACTTTTTCATACTAAAAAAGCATCACAAATTCAGACCAGACAAAACAAAAATGAAATACAGTGAAGTTGAAACGTAAAATGTGAGAGAGAAATCTACAACTAACCTGATCCATATCCAAAGCTCAAACCACCTTCTGCCGAATATGAAGTTCCTAAACTTAAAAAAAACCAAACAATATTAGTATTTCCACAAAAACCAGTAGAGTTATCTTGCATTGCTTTTTCCTTCCTCTAATCCTTCCATAAAATTGTAGTTCTGCAGAGGATTTGATCAATTCCTAAATCTTAGAATCCACCACTAATCTCACCAAACAAGGCCTTTTCTTTACTTGTTAAAAACCAAACGCACAAATAAGATTCAGTTATTAACAATAACAAAACTGATGATCATCTTTGGTGATCAAATTCTTGCTTGATTATGATCTAGATTAGAACTGAATGATACAACAATGCTTGCTTAATTATGTATGAACTTTAAATTAAATCAACATTTTGTAATTCAGTCTCTACTACTAATCTGCTTTACGGATCAACAAAACTGAACGTGAAACGAAAGAAAAATTGATAATATGAAAGAGATGATAATGAATAAATTCAGAGCTAAAATTTTAAAAAAATAATAACGAAAAATAAAGAATCAAGAAGTGAAATATGAGGGAAATTTCTGACGAGATTGTGAATGCTTGCTTAATTATGTATGAACGTTAAATTAAATCAACATGTTCTAATTCAATTTCTACCACTAATTTGCTTTACGGATCAACAAAACTGAAAGCAAAACGGAAGAAAAATTGATGATATGAAAGAGAGGATAATCAACAAATTCAGAGCTAAAATTAAAAAAAGAAAAAAAGAAGAAAATTTAAGAAGTGAAATATTAGGCAAATTCTGACGAAATTGTGAATGCAGATAAGAGTTAATGGAAATTGGAATAAGAGAAAGATAGAAATGAAGAAGAGTACGAACCAGAGCGGAGAAGAGGGAATGTGATTTTGAGCGATTGGCGAGGGAAGGAAGATTTGTGAGATTGTTTGTTTGTTTGTTTGTTTGGCTTATAAACAAACCAACTCCCATTTTCCTTTTATTTTCTCTCTTTCACTCCCTCAAGTAATACGTGAAAATTAAAAATTCGTAACACAACACCTCAAAAAAAAAAAAAAATATATATTGGCGAGGGAAGGAAGATTTGTGAGATTGTTTGTTTGTTTGTTTGTTTGGCTTATAAACAAACCAACTCCCATTTTCCTTTTATTTTCTCTCTTTCACTCCCTCAAGTAATACGTGAAAATTAAAAATTCGTAACACAACACCTCAAAAAAAAAAAAAAAATATATATATATATATATATATATATAATATTGTCCCTAAGATTGCCTAATATCTAATTTGTTTTTCTAATGTGTGTGTGTGATTTTTTTCTGGAATGTGCCCCCGTTGTAGTTTTATGTCCCACTTGGTCATCCTCATTCGGTTTTGTGCTCTTTTTTTTTTCCTTTAAAAGTTTAAATCCTGTATTTATATGCAGTATTCAAATACTTGTTTTTTTTTTTTATATATATACAATTCAAATAATTGTTTTAACTTTGTTAAAATAACTATTAGTCCTGTAAAGTGATATTTATATTTTTTCTGATTTCTCCACTAAATAATTTCTCTTAAATATGTCCCTATTCAAAACATCTTTTTCCTACAATTTTCTGAGCTATTTTCTTTTTTTTGTAGATACACGTTCCATGATTTTTCTCATTAAAATAATATCTCTAAAATGTATTGCTATCTAAATATTTGTTTCTTATAATTCTCTAAAATAATTGTATATTGAGAGTGATTGTCAAAAATACGTTTTCTTAATCATCTCTAAAATAATTATTTTAAAATATATCCCTACTTAAATGTTTTTCTTCCTAAGGCTCTTTATTTACTATTTTCTCATATGTACCTCTTAATTAATGTTTGATACGATTCGCCTATTGATTTTATTTTCTCCAAACATGCTCGACTTGTATATACATAAACAATACTCAATCAAAACACACGTTTATGTCTGACAAAATGCAAGTTCATACAAAGCAAGAAAAATTTATTAGTAAATACACTATAAACTACCAAAAAAGTCATAATTAAAAAGAATTCTCGTGCTGCCAAGTGAAAGACAATTGTTAATGTAAAACTCAATAACACCATATTTTGGTGAAAATAAATAGTAATGTGGCAAACGTTACAAGGCAAAAACGGCCTTCGTTTCCCTTAATTAAGGACTTTAGGTTTAGGCAGAAAACAATGTAGTAAATACTACAAATAAACATGAATTTCACTCTCATACATATCCTACAATTAAACCTTACTTATATTGTACATACACAATTTAATCCACTGTCAACCTCCAATTTACATTCCTTTCATAATTAATCACATTATACATTGGAAACATTATCCTTACTCTTATTCCCTAAGATTAATTTTCAAGCGGGAGTTTTAGTCAACATTCCGACGACATCTTTCATTGCGGGCCTTTCTCGCGGAATCTCATTGGCACACAAACAAGCAATCCTAAAATACTCCTTGACATCCTCCTCCAACAATCCCTCCCTCGAAATATTCACATCCACCGTTTCCATCTCGCGATTCTGGGCCACCATTTCCCTGGCCCATTGGATCAATCCCATCTCCGAGCCGCCCATAGGCAAGTTGGGCCGCTTCCCCGTGGCGGTCTCGAGCATCAGAATCCCAAAGCTGTACACGTCGGCCCTGGGCGTCGCCACCGTGAAGCCCTCCCTATACTCGGGCGGCATGTAGCCCGTCGTGCCGGCCACCTGGGTCGACACGTGGGAATGCGAGGATTCGATCGTCCGGGCCAGCCCAAAATCCGCTATCCGGGCCTCGAACTCAGAGTCCAACAGCACATTGCTAGCCTTGATATCTCGATGAATAATGGGCTTATCAAGCCCATGCAAATAAGCCAGCCCATTAGCAACACCCCTAACAATCTTATTCCTCGTGGACCAAGACAAAGGCAATCGTAGAACCTCAGAGTCGTCGTGAAGCCAAAAGTCCAAATTACCCCTCTGAATAAACTCGTAGATCAGAATCCTCTCGGCGCCGGAGACACAAAAACCGAGAATTCGGACGAGATTCCGGTGATGGAGATTGCCGAGAGTCTCCACCTCGGCCCGAAACTCACGAAATCCTTGGAAGGCGTCGGGATCGAGCTTCTTCATGGCGACGGTGCGGCCGTCGGAGAGCTGGGCCTTGTAGACGAGGCCGAAGCTGCCGTCGCCGACGATGAGATCGGCGGAGAAGTTTCTTGTGGCGGCGAGGATTTCAGCCATGGAAACCTGGAGAGACGGGTCGAAGGACAAGCTCTCGTCAACGGTGACGGAAGTCAACCCTGGAATGGAAATGCTTCGGGTATTACTATTCCGATCGTGTTGATTGGTGGAATCTTTTTTGTTTTTGTTGTTTTTGCAGATGAGGAAGATTGCTGCCAGTACTAAGGTGATAAAGAAGAAGCTGGCAATGGCGGCCACGACGGCTTGGAGATTTCCGCCCGTCATAACATGTGGTGATCTAGGGAGAAATTGGGGGGGAATTAGAGAGATGTTAGAGAGAGAGAGAGACGTGAGAAAATTGAATTGTAGTAGAGAAATATTAAGAAAAAAATGGAGGATTGACTAATAAGAAATGGGTATGCGAAGGTAAGAGCCGCCGTTAACGGGGGTCATGGATGAATGAATGTGAGTTTCGTGGAAGAAGCACCATACTCCACTACTTGGTCCTTACTTACTCTGCTCCAGTCAACGCCTCTTTTTTTTTTCGTTTATTAGTTCGATTCAAATTTAAAATTTAAATTTTATTATAGTAAAAAATTCTCAGAAATAATTACATTTAATTTTTTTATTATAGTAAAAAATTATCACATAAAATTACATCTCAACTCAAATTAAAAATTCAAATCAACGAACTGAATAGGCCCATTATATACACACACAGAAAAAATGATTTGGTGGATTTTTAGATTTTTTTTTTTGTTACAAATTGTCTATATAGCTGTGAATACCGTAGCAGAACTCATTGTTTGGGAGATTTTTAGGGTGGGATTGGAAAAGAATAAACTACAAAATTTATGTTTTAAATTGTTAAGTGGACGTTTTGTTCATGAATTTAAAATTATTCTCATTTTATGTGTATTATTTGTGAAAGAAAAATACTGTAGAGAATATAAATAACATTAACCCACTTTGGAGTGGGGGTTCGGTGTACCAAATGTGAAAGGAGGAAAATGATGAGGAGAATTTTTTGTACTCAGCTGGATGACTCAAAAGTATTTCGATTCTACATCAAAACTTAAGTGACAACCATTTTGTTAACTAAATTAGTGTCACCTCCTTTTGTAGAATATATTGCTTGTGCTTTTGCATTATAGGCTGTTGGCATATTACTTACATAGGGTTATTAAAGAAAAAAAAAATTGTAAAGAAAAAAAAAACATATTCAAAACTAAAGAAGATCCAATATCACTCGCAACTTTTCATAGTCTCGTTTTAGGACGACAACCAAGCAATAAATTGTGCAATATTGAGTGTATGATGACAGGAAAAATTAGATCTATTTTCCGAATAAATAAAGTCTGCCAATATTACATTCGGAATTTGAGGAATTAATAATTATTGTACTAAAGAGCTTAGATGAAGACTCGTCCTCTACAGACTCGTAGAGTAGACACTTCTCAACTGAATATCTCCAAAACAAGCAGTTAAAACATTAAAAAGATGTTTGTTTCTTGTATTCGTCCATGATTCTGAATTATAATTTACGGTTCTCTACAGTGTTTTTTTCTCACAAAAAACGCACGTAAAACAGACACTTCTCAACTGAATATCTCCAAAACAAGCAGTTAAAACATTAAAAGGATGTTTGTTTCTTGTATTCGTCCATGATTTTGAATTATAATTTACGGTTCTCTACAGTGTTTTTTTCTCACAAAAAACGCACGTAAAATGATGTGATGGACCAAAGAGGAAAAAAATAGATAAAGAGCAGTTCCACAGCACTTAACAGGAAACATAAAGGTTCAAACACTTTTATATGCACTCTAAACATTCCAGGAAAAAGATTTCACGTGGGATTTAAATTTTTTTTTTTTAATGTCTAATTGTAGTCCTAAATAAAAGCGAGTTTGAGGACCACAATCCCTTGTGATGGACCTGAAGGAGGGGAAACTTGGCAAAGTATCCATTTGGAGCTATTCTAGATTTGTAAATTCAATATCAGTCCTCCTAATAAACAATTTCAGTTGGAATATGTCGTCAAATTATTGTTAGTAGTACATGTGATCAAGGAATGTTAAACCCAATAATCTTCGTATATGCATATCAAAAACAGGAAAAATGTTAAAAAGAGCCCACGGGGCCGCGATCCCGTTGGGCCTAGTAGTACTGCTTTGGAATATGCCATATTTCTGTGCTACGGAAATGACTTTGCCAATTAAAATCAAGGATAAGGCGATTTAGGAGGCACAATAAAGTTCAAGAAGATGGAGCAACTAATTTTAACCATACATAAAAATACAGAAAAAAGATGTGGACAAGAACAAAGAATGAGGCAAAGCGAACTTGACAATATAGAAAGTCTAGCAAGTTGCTCTGAACATTTTCAGGGATTAGAATTTTCGGATTAGGGGTCAATTCGCATCCAATACAAAATTATCGGATTAGAAAAATCTTAATCGGTTATTATTATTAATTCAAGAGTTTTTCAATCCAATCCAAACTTATCGAATTTTGTGGATTGGATTTCACAAATTAGAATTTGGGCCTTTAAAGTTGATAAGCATATTAAACGCATTTTTTTATCATTATTTAGAAATTAAATTAGACCTAAGAAAACTCAAAATTCAATTTGTTACAACCCAATCAACACAATTAGAAAAAATAAAGAATTTAATGCATAAGTCTGGACTTTTACCTTTTACTCTTGATGAATACCCTTTTGTTAGTGTAATTATTTGACTAACAAAGTTATAAATCATTAATCAAGAGTAAAAGATAAAAATCATGACCGATGCACTTTCAAGAGTATTTGTCAAGATTATCCAATCAATTATGACAAACTAGCTTCAATCAAACTCAAATTGAAGTCTTCCCATAAACATTAATTTAAAGATTAATTTCAAATTTGCCACTTTAGACTTTGTAATGATTTATCATTCTAACTTTAAAGCGTGACATCAACTTTAAAATTTTAACAATTTTAGCACTTCTATTAGTTTTGTAAATTGAATTGCCACGCGTCACATAGGGACTAAACTTAAAAAGGGTAATTTCATAAAACGCCAAAAACCTCATAAAAATTACTGAGAAAAATGAAAATATATCTCATCAACAAAAAGAAACCAAGCACTCCCAACGCCCTAGTAGAGCGCACCCCTTCCCCCTAATGCAAAAACGACAGTATCTTCTGTTGTCACCCTATGTTTTTTTCGGATATTCTTAAGAGTGCATCAACTTTAGAAAAAATCATAGGAATTTCACAAGATCTTTCGTCAACAGCCATTCAAGAGCATTAACAATTTTCGAGCCTTTTATGGTGAGAAAAGAAAGACGAAGCACTTAAGAATGAAGTAGTCAAAAATTACTAATCTTTAGAAAAAATGTAGTCGTCAAGAATTAATAATCTTATAAAAAAAAAATCAAATGTGTGACAAGTAACGAATGCAGTAGTCAAGAGAGAGATAGAGAAATAATGATAAGTAACGAATTAAAATAAAAAGATGGTGTAAAAAGAAAAATGAAATAGTTAAAAATTAATAATTTTATAAAAAAAATCAGAAATAATTTTAGAATAATAAAAGTGTGTAAAAATAAATTTAATATTTTAAAAATGATGTGAGATGTGTATTTAAAATGAGATGTGGAGAATAAAAAAAATGTATCAATAGATCCGCTCAATTTATTATAATATTGAGATTTTCATCGGTAGAATATTTATGTAAATTATATATCTTTTCAATGTTTACCGCATCCAAAAATGTCAATGAGAAATATGTCTTATAATCTAACAATGATAAAAGTGCGAATTGCATGTTTCCCATTTCAACCAAAACGTCCTAGTTTTTGTTGAAAGTGCTATTTTTTTATACAATTTTTTCTTTGTTTTTAGTCCTTCTCTCTCTTTTCTTTTTATTTTTTATTCCTTACTTGATTTTTCTTTTTTCTTTTTAATCATTATTCTCCTTTTTATTATTACTTTTATTTTTTAGTGTTTCCATATTTTTCTTTCTTTCTTCTTTTAGTCCTTCTTTGCGTCCTAGTTTTTGTTGAAAGTGCTATTTTTTTATACAATTTTTTCTTTGTTTTTAGTCCTTCTCTCTCTTTTCTTTTTATTTTTTATTCCTTACTTGATTTTTCTTTTTTCTTTTTAATCATTATTCTCCTTTTTATTATTACTTTTATTTTTTAGTGTTTCCATATTTTTCTTTCTTTCTTCTTTTAGTCCTTCTTTGTTTTTTTTTTTTTTTCCATTTTATCTCTGTTATTTTTATTTGTTTACATTAATATTTTCTTCCTTATTGATATCTTTTCTAATTACATTGTTAACATAATGTTTCACAAATATTTCTTTGTTTCCCTCTCTCCAATCAAATTTTATTTTTTCAAATGTATCTCCTAAAAAATATATCATCTAATTTTGTCTCACTAATTTATTCTACTTTTTTTTTACAATATCTTAAGATTAAATAAATTAACAATAAACAAATAAATTACTTAAAAAAGAAATTTAGTCATATATTTAAAAGAATTTTAGAAACTAAATATGCACGTGAATAGCATTTGCTTTTCAAAATGCTGAGATACTAATTTAATATTATAAAAAATATAAGATACTAAAAATAAATTTCGATACGACATAAGATATCAAAATGAAATCTTCTCCTTTCACTATATCAGTATTTCCACCCATTGTAATTAGGCCTGTATGTGGGTTGCGTTGGAGGTTTAGATTATTTTTTAACCTAACCTAAAGACAGTGATTTTAGAAAACCTAAAAGGACGTTTAGTTTATGTATTCAGAATCATTTCGTTTTACGTGTATTTTTTATGAGAGAAAATACTCTAGAGAACCATGAATTATGATTCAAAATCAGATACGAATATAGGAAACAAACGTCCCCTAAATCTAACAAACATTAAATCCTGAAGCAAACTGTGGTTTTTGGGTAGGTTGGTTCCCGTCAGTTTGGGTTGGGTTGCTCAGTTTGAACTTATCAAATTAAGAAGACGTTTGGTAAGAGGATTCATACCATGATTTGAATCATGGTTCATGGTTCGTTACAGTGTTTTCTCTTACAAAAAATACACGTAAATTGAAAATAGTTCTAATCTCATGATTCTAATCTCATGATTCTAATTCATGAACCAAACGTCTCCTAAATTAAAAAGCGTCTAATGAATAGAATAGATTACTTATACAAAATAAAAACATAATCGCAATATAATAGAAGCTATCAAAACTCCAAACTCAAAATCAAAAAATAAGCTCAATATCAAACTAAAAATAAAACTCAAATCCAACATCATAATTTCCAAGTCCAACAATTATCCAAAAGTCATATGCCGAAAAAGAAGTTAAACCAAATATATAATAAATGAAAAACAAAGTTCAGTTTGAGTTGGGTTGTTCGGATTGGAAAAAGCTTAACCCACCGACCACACAAAAAATTTGGGTTAAAGATTTATAAAGGACCCCAAAATATTTACACGATAGATGAGTTGTCAATTTTGGTGTGTGGGTTGGGTTGAGTTTTTGGTTTGAATTGAGTTGTGTTAAACAGATATAATTGTATTTTCATCCAAGATCATGTCTAAGCCCCCACACATATTATATATATACTAAAGGAAAAAAACGTGCACTGTTTATACACTAATAATTTATTGTTTATTGTATAATAACATTTTCAAAATTCTGTTTCTATCTCTTATCTTTTCAATGTGAATTGTTAATTTTATCATTTTTTTCTTCTCTTTTCCCATCTCTGCACATGGACTTTTGTGTCTTTCGATCTAAGATTGCCACGTGTTGACGCCCGGCTGGCCGAAGGAAAAAGTGGCAGGGTTGTCACGCCCCCAAACAGGGGTTAGTGATGTGGAAGATTGTTTAGAAATTAAACCTGATTAAGAGGGTGATTAAACCGTTAGCAGTTCAAAATTTTATTTCAAATCCAAGACACTCAGGTATTTTTAAATAGGCCCCGCTATTTTAACGAAATTGAGTTTTAAGAAAGAGGGAGGCGGACTTTAAAAAACACAGTTACTATTAAGATCAACATCAAAAGTCAGCCTCCGGCATCTACAGGGTTTACACTTGTGCATACATAAATAAGTACAGAAAAGTTTTAACTAACATCAACCACAGTCTAGTAAAGTTTAGGGTTTTACAATCCATAGTTAATACATGTCTTAATGTGTATGGTAAAGGTGGAAAATGCATCACCGCTTCTTTTCTTCTATAATTGAATTCCTCGCCTATTCTACGCTACTTCTAGCGTCGCCTGAGTAGGGTTAAATACATTTTGAAACATACGAAGAATGAGCGAAAGGCCCAGTAGGATAAGATTTATAAAACTAAATAAATAAGTGAATAAAATGAAATAACCAGGCCCGAAATAATCAATCGGAACCAAACAACCTTTTTCTGAAAGATAAATAAACTGAAATTCCAGATTACAGGCAACCAACAAGTAATGTAACTTAAATTACTTATGACCAAAGTAAGGCCTTAACACCACCGTAGTGGCCCGTCCAGATTTCGGGTTCTGTCTCCAAGGATACGATCTCCATATCCTATCTAGGCCATCAACGAGCTTACCAATTCGCAAGGTATCTTATCTTAAGAAAATGTTCATTAAAACTTGAAATCAGTCCATTATGAGATCAATAGCGAAAATCAAGCTATTATCTTGAAAGTACTTTTCTTTATCAACATAGTCTTATCTTTTGAAAACATTACTTGGGCAAAACACTTTAAAATAGGCTAGCAATGATATGGGAAGAATATCCTACCTCTTAGATATCAAACCTGCGGCTATTTTCACGTAGCCCTAGCTCCACTTGTCTTTGAAGCTCCAAGTCCAATTGTGCCACTAGTTTCGTCATCAAGACCAACAATTTAGAGTTTATCCTTTCCTCTAAACAATCTTGCTTAATTATATACAATTGTATCATGCTAGTGTGCCTTAACTCAAAATCAAAGTTCATAAATAATTCTTAATTCAAATCATGATTCTTTGAGAATTGGAATTCAATTAAGAGAAATGGAATGGAAATAAGGATTAATGTGGCTAATCCGCTCACTTTAAGTTTCTAAATGAGGTTGGGTGGGCTCTACATTGAATTTCGGGGTCAAAACAAGGTTATTAAACTGTTGAGGGTCAGATTAGTGTGAACCGGTCAACCGGTGACAGAGAAGTGCAACTCCACCGGTTGGCCAGTGGAGTGGTGACCGGTCGACTGGTGGGGAGAAATGTCAGGGCCAAAAATGGCTGATCTGCGAAGAACAAAGCCAAATCCTGTAAATTTTGGGTCCGATTCAACATATTCTCAAAAGAAATTAACAAAACCAGGTTCCAATCAACAATTGGGGTTCAAAGAATCAAAACCCCCTAAATTTCATCAAAATCCATTCAAAAGTAAATCTAAACCAAAAATCACTAAACTCGACTAAAACGAGTTCCACAATGCTAGATCTGAAATTTAAAGAGAGTTTCAAAGAGTTTTTACCTTGATCTAGACTTTGATGTTGAAAAGTTCTTGCAAATCCTTATTTTTGGTTCGAATCCGGTTCAAAATCCGCTTAGAGAGAGAGAGAGAGAGATAAGCTTTGAGCGAGGGAGAGAGACAGAGAGTGAGTGAGAATGAGAGAGAGATGGAGAGAGAGAGCTTTGAGAAAGAGATAGGGAGAGACGTGAGAGAGGGTGAGAGAGAGATTGAGAGAGTGAGAGAAGGAGAGAGTGAGAGGGGAAATAAGGAAACGAAAAGGAAAATAAAATAAAAAAGTAATATTGAAGGGTAAATAAAAGGAAAGGGTGGAAGTATGTATTCCCACACACTTCCGGGGTGGAATTGTGAATACTAAAAGTAATTTAAAATTTCTTGATTAATTGAGAAAATCAAATTAGGCACACTAATAAATCACAATTAGTATAATTAAACATACTTAATTCTTGAGGGCGTTACAGGGGGCCACCACTGTGAAGCTGGCATCTTCTCCTCGCTGAATGCGCTTCTCTTGCGCGTGCTTTTCACGCGCGAATCACAGCCTTCAAAATTTTTAATCAGACGGTTTCAAACCATTTCTTGTTTATTTTTTAGATTTTTATTCTTTATTATAGTTATTTACTATTTTGAATTGATTTGGAGTTCAATTTTGTCCGTTTTACCACCGTTTTGTGCTAAATTTTTTATATTACTTAAATAAAAATACCATAAATAATACAATAAAATTAAATAAAAATATGCTAAATTAAAATCAAATAACACCAAAATAAATAAAAAAAATAAAATAGAATTAATTTAAAACACAACGAAATAAGTTAGATTATTTTCCCTCTCTATTTGCTTAAGATTTTCCTCCTTTATTATTTTCATTTCTTCTATGTCGTCTTTTTTACTTCTTTTTTTTTTTAAATAATTTGTGTTAGCCGTTATTTTAAATTAATTATGTGTGCGTAGCGCGCGCTTGAGACTAAAAAAGAAAAATATTGAAAAAGAAATGTGTTGATTTGTGGTCCGATTTTATTAATTTCAATATCATTTTGCTCCAAATTTTCAAAGTCTCTCAAATGATAATAGTATAAATAATTTAAATGAAAAATATAATTAAATAAAAATACACTAAAATAAAATAAAGTCGCACCTTTTTAAATAAATTAAACTAGAAATTACTTTAGTGGTTGGAAGAACAACACACACATTGATCAAAAAACCATGCTCTACATTAACAATTGATGAACATTAATAATTGATGAAAGCTTTACTGATCTATTTATAATTCAACCAATTATTGCTCGAACAAACAAAAATCTTGCAAGTTTATTTTCAACAAAAAGGAGCACAAATAACTACAGTTATTTCAAAAATATTTGAAAATATCAATATTTCAATATCACTATCACAAATATCAACTGCCACAACAATAGATCTAAAAACACCAGATTCAAAAAGATTGACCACAAGGTAAGACATATTTACTAATTTATATCAATTATCAATAAAAATCAACATTTACTATTTTGAATACATATTTTAACAATTTTTAATCAATTCAAATCTGAATCAAAAGCAACGGATCCACTCAAAATCACCCAAAGACCATATAATATAACTACTTCTAAATCCTATAATCTATACTACATATAATTAAAGATTTTTAACTTCTTTAATTATTATTATTAATTTTTTAAAATTTTTTATTTTGTAGTTAAAAAGAACAAAAAAAAACAAAGGCTATAATATATTGTATATATGTATATATCTTATACTATAAATTTTTTTAACTTTTTATATAATATAACAGTACTTTCTACATTAATGCACATACTTTTAGCTAGTTTTCTTCTATAAAAGAAAATTTTACGTTGTCATCATGTAATAAAAAGAAAAAGAAAAAAGTTATCATTTTTGGGTTTTTTTTATGAGGAAAATCATTTTTGGGTGATTACTCGGTTTATTTTGCTGATGAATGTAATTTTGAAAAAGTTTTCCCACAAAATATAAATATTGAACTGTCAAAAATCAAAGTCGTAGAGTGAGTGCTGGACTATTAACTTATTAACAGCCACCAAACAATAGCCACGTCATACAAAGCCTCTGACGTGAGCGGTAATTACATTCTAATTAGGGGCAGATTTTTTTTGAGAATCTAATTAGGGGCAGATTAGAGAACGTTTAATTGATAAATTTAAAATTATAATTTAAAATTATTTTTAAGAGTTATTTAATTAAGAGATTCGTATCTAATTTAAATCATAGTTCGTGATTCGTTAATCTCATAATTTTAATTTATAAATTAAATATTTTTTTAATTTATGTGTATTTTTTATAAAAAAAATATTATAATAAATTATGAAGTATGATTTAAACATGATATGAATCTTGAACCAAAGTCATTCAAAAGATTAGAAAAAAAAAGGCACGCTGGGTTGGTCATCACACGCAGAGTGTAAGAGTGACGTGAGGTGAGAGAGAGAAAGAGAGAGAGAAAGAGAAAAAGGGTTTCTTTTCCTTTCATTTCCATTTCATTTCATTTATTTTGCAGTTCGCTATATATTCCAAGCACACAAAAATTTTCGAAACCCCTTTTCTCACACCCAAAAAAAAAAAAAAAATCTGAACTCGCAAACCGCCATAGCCGAGATCATCACTCCTTTAGGTTCTATTTGTTAGGGAATAATGGTGGACTGTATATGGAAGAATATAAATATGAATGCGAAATGATGAGATGGGCAAGTCTCACAACTTGAAAATGTTAAACTCTGTTCCTTTTTCCTAGTCTTTGAATTTTTTTTTTGTTGGGTTTTTGTGGGTGGTCAATGGTGATGGCAAAGCGCGTCTACGAAGCCTGGAAAGGAAGTAATGTAAGCCTTTCTCACTCAATTTCAGATTTTCATTTCTTTTTTTGGTTTCAGATTTGTTGGGTTTTTGATCAAATTAGTGGATTTTGATTGCTTCTTTTCGTTCGTTTGGTTTTCGCTTTTTTTAGCTATTTTGATTTGATTTTGCTTAAAGCTCTGGCAATGTAGTTGAGTGATTCTCCATCTATGAAGCATTGAATTTAGTGATTCTTCTAGATTTAGGCGTGCCCTAGGGAAGCTTTGTCTACACCGTTGGAGTAATGAAATTGAGTTTTAGGGCATTTTACTAACTTGCAATTAAAGTTAATACGAAAGCAAATAGGCAAAGAGATCATTGATTCCCTTTCTATCGTAGTGTTTAGTACCTATTAGGAAGTGGAATTTGATACAATACGATTCTCTTGCTAGTGTTTTACTGACTTTAGGAATCGGAATCCTAATAACTAAAGTACTAAAAATGTGCGTGTTGATACAATTATTAGTTAAAATTTAGAAATATGTAAATGTAATTCTAAAGGAAAGGGAAGAAATACCCATTTGGCTAACTAAGGATTGGCTTTCCCTTGAATATTAAGTTAGTATTCCTCATGTTGTAAGAAGCACTTGAATAGGTGGGAATGAGAAACATTTCTCCCTTTCCGTTTCCTATTCACGACAAGTAAACATGTCCGTCGATTACTTTTCATAATCAAGTAATATCACGTCTAAGAGAATCAGTGGAAAGAGTAAAGTACAAGATTATAATACAAGGTAATATCATGTCAAATGGAGAATTCACACTTTCACTTCACTATAATTGAACTCCATTAATCCTTTTAGACAACATTTGCATGAGTAGATGCTTTTGACTTATTATCATTTTGTTTTTCCATTCGTGTTGATCTCAAAACACTGAATTTTTCTATTTCTGGAAACTTACAACATTTTTTTCCTCTTGTTCACCGTGAAACCCGGATCCTAAGGCTCCGAAAATCATCAGCTACTAAAGTCTGAATTGACCTAGTCGTTATATGCTAACACTTTTATTCTGTTGAAATTTCATTCTGTGCAAGTTGTGCCATTACATCTCCTCTGTGAGTCTTAGCATACTTATTGCAGTCCTTCCATATCCAGCCTAGCCTAATAGATTAACAAAATTAAGACTTCTTGTTTAGAAGAAACCAGAAAATATTATTGATGAGTAATGGAAAAGATAAGGTATAACAGGGGACAAGGAGTCCACCAAAGCATAACAGAACAAAAGAGGACTAGGAGCACAAAACTAAAGCGGGACTAAATCCCATCCTCTAAGTAAATCTGAAAAGGAAAATGAATTGAAGCCTTTAACTTGCGAAAACCACAGTGCCACACTAAATTTAACTCTGTCCCACACTACATTAACATCCCCTTCTAAATCCTCAAAAATACATTTTTTCCTCTCTTGCCAAATAGCCCAAGTGATGGAGAGTGTTGCTAGTTGGACTTATCAGTGTTGGATTTCATATAATATTATATATGCTGACAATACACACGATTCTCCTCTGCATCTGTATTTTACTTAACATCTGCTTTCCAGTGTTGTGAAGGGGAAGCATTCAAATCCAATGTTTGATGTTATGTTACAGTACTTGCCATGTCTTTACCCTTCACTTGGAGGCAAGAATTTATAGGATTTATGTGAAGAACAATATCTTTTCTTGTATAACTTATTCCATTAACTTTACCCTCCAGATAGCTTTTGGATATACTGAAATGTTAACATTATTCTAATGTAATCAGGAGCCTGGCGAAGCCCACTAATAAAATCTGCTATTCATATTTTGCTAAAGCTTTTTCTGGCATGGTTTCAATAGTTTAATTGTATTATGTTAATACTTACATAAATTCCCTCTGTTTAATAGGTTAATAAAATACGATTGCAATTTTATTTTTTTCTTTCTCTGTCCTCAGAAATTCATCCTTGGTGGAAGGTTAGTATTTGGGCCAGATGCAAGGTCACTGCTTGTCACTTTATTGCTGATTATAGTGCCAGTGATAATCTTTTGTGCGTTTGTTGCGAGACATCTTCGGCACGAATTTTCGCCAGTAAATTCGGGATATGCGATTCTCGTGGTGGCAATTGTTTTTACTATCTATGTTAGTCCTCTTGACTTTATATCTATATCAATGTTTGAGTTCCTCAATGCATCATGAAAGATCATGTACTTGAGCGTGTCCATATCCACTTGGTGATAAGAAATTTCATATTCCTGTTAACAAGAATTTGAATCTATTAGGATCTGCGTCCAATTCCACAACAAAAAAGGCATAACTATTGCAGTTAACAGGGTTTCACTTTATTATTTTCTATTGGTTTAAATCATTCATTATCCTCTATAACTTTGAAGAATATTTACCCTCTGCCAAGAAGTGTAGTTGATGCTGTTATAAATTTGCACAAAGTCCTTACATTTGGTTGTACATTACTGTCATATTTTATGGTTAAACTTTAGTGTGTGTGTGTGTGTGTTTTCTTTGTCTTTGTCTTTTTTTTTTTTTTGATAAGTTGTTTTCATAATTGTGTTGAAAAAGATCTCTGTTAGTCTAAAGTCTAAACTTCTATAAATGAAATAAAGCCTGAATTTCCACTAATTTTTTTCCCCCTCTTATTAGTTAGTGTCTGCCAACATTTTAGTCCATGGACACCTAAGTTTTGGAATGTATAAGTGTTGAGGGTGAAGAATGATTTTAGTTGGTCTTGTCTTCTGGTGGCATCCGGCCTAAGCATGAAATTGTGTACTTTTACAAAATCAAATATTTTTATGTTGTCTTCCTTGGAATTTCCATTTCCATTTTCTTTCTCATTATGTTAGTTTTACATAGCTTTTGATTAACTTCTTGTTTATTGATTTGTTTATTATTATCCTAGTATTTTCTATGATTTGATTCGATAGTTGATGTTTATAGGTGTTGGTGCTTCTTTTTCATACTTCAGCCCGGGACCCAGGAATTATCCCACGTAACTCACATCCACCGGAGGAAGAGTTTCGTTACGACTCTTCTGTTTCAAATGAGATTGGGGGAAGGCAAACTCCAAGTCTTCAGTTTCCTCGGACGAAAGAAGTGATAGTCAATGGTCTTCCTGTGAGGGTGAAATATTGCGAGACTTGTATGCTATACCGTCCTCCACGTTGCTCCCATTGTTCCATTTGCAACAATTGTGTGGAACGTTTTGATCATCATTGCCCTTGGGTGGGTCAATGCATTGGATTGGTATGCTGCTCACATTATTTATGCCTGCTCCATTATATTCTTTGAGTTTTGATTGCTGCTTTTAGTAAGCGGTTTAGATTAGATATCTAACTGCCTATGTATATGTGCAGCGGAACTATCGTTACTTCTTTCTGTTCGTTTCTTCTTCGACTCTTCTTTGCATCTATGTTTTTGCCTTATCAGCTTTGTACATCAAGGTTCTGATGGGCGATAATAAGAGCACGGTTTGGAAGGCAATGAAAGAATCTCCTGCATCTGTTATACTAATGGCTTATTGTTTCATTTCACTTTGGTTTGTTGGTGGATTAACTGGATTCCATCTGTACCTTATCGGTACAAACCAGGTTAGTTAAACTTCTTATTTCTGTATTTTTTGGGTTAGCTTGAGGTCCACTAGTCATTTGATGACTGCGAAAGACAGATTTGCTTTTAAAAAGTAGATGATTCAGTAGTGGGCGTATTCGAATTTTCGGTGCTTTCTGTTAGAAAAACTCGACTAACCAGTAGGGCATCTCATGAACTAAAGTCAGAACCAAGTAAAGAAACTCATTTAAAGAACTTGTTGCCAGCTAACATGGAAGGATTTATATGCCCTTGAAGCAAAGGTATTCATGATCTACGTGCTAAAATGTTGGAAATTTGGAGTTAGAATAACTGCTATTAGCCTTGATATAGCCGCTTAATTGCTTCCTTTACCAGTTATTATTGAAACCTTTAATATGGTTAATTCGTAGAACTGCTTAATCAATTACGCTTTTGCTGTGGCTACATGCAAGTTAATGGACGATTTGGATTCACTTTTGAGGATAGTTGACTATTCTGTTTCATTTAGGTTTTGTTCCTTGTGTCATTTTGGTTAATTTTGCCTTTTGTTTTCCAGACTACATATGAAAATTTCCGATACAGAGCTGACAACAGGATCAATGTCTACAATCGGGGCTGTTTGAACAATTTTCTCGAAGTATTCTGTACAAAAGTAAAACCCTCGAGGAATAACTTTCGGGCTTTTGTCCAAGAGGAGGTACAAAAGCCACTGCCTCTGCCCTCTCCGCGGGAAGCAGAACCAGACGATATGGCCGGAGATCCACGCTCAAAGGTGGAAGACGATTTAGAGATTGGCGAAGATCTTTTGAAGATCTCCCAACGTCGTAATTTTGAAGAAATTGACGAGGACATACGTAGCAGAGGTAGCAATGGACCACCCCATAACACCTCAGAGGTTGACTCCGTTTTGGGCGCCGACCATCGGGCTCCAACAATACGGTCAGAAACTCGCCACTCGAGTTGGGAAAGAAGAGGTAGCTGGGAAATCGCACAGGAGGTCCTCGCTAATGCTAATAACGTGACCGAAAGCAGAAGCTACGTTACTCCAAAGGATGCCCGGCAATGATTAGTGGATTGCATATTTGATCTTAGCACGGCGTCTAATGTGGGTGGTGCGAGATTATTTTGATATATTCCTTATTCTGGAATAGGAAGGGCAATTTCCATTGACCAGAAACTTACAATTAATGGCAAGGGGAGTCTGATGTAGGATCCTTTAGGTATGAAAACATCATCTCATATTTCCATTTTTTTTTTTTGGGTTGGAATGCTTGCTCTTCTATTTTCTTTTTTGATGAATAGAATGCGTGTTTGTAATTGCTTGCGAAGGTAAGGGGATAGTGTTTTTTTCCCCTTTTTTATTTTTACATTCCATTACTTCCTCTTTCGATATTGTGTAACAATTTGCTACTGTAAAATTGAAAATCTTGTGATGGCTTTATTTTGTGTGTGTAAATTAATCAGTACTTGGGACCCTCCCAAAAGTGCATTTCCCACAAATTCACACATATCTATCTCTATTAAAATGTAGCCTTCAATTTTTTTTTTTGTTTCAACAAAAAAAAAAAAAATGTATATATATGGACTACTTTTGTCTATCTCTATTAAAATGTGGAATGAACTATGGATTACTTTTGTCATAAGTGATGTTTGGTTAGGGAATTTATACTCTGATATGAATCATAATTTATAGTTCGTTACAATATTTTCTCTTAAAAAAATACACATAAATAAAAAATAATTTTACTCTCATAATTTTAATTTATGAACCAAACGTTTCCTCATAGCTCAAGGTTTTATTGAAGCTTCCGATCACAAAATTCATATTGTACCTTCCTATACTTATCCAATGAGATCAATCCACCTGGGGTGTGTCCAACCTCTTGCTTTTCTTGTGTGTCTAGAATACTGTGGCTGCAAAAAGTGGGCAATGGGCATCAGAAAACGACATCAGAGAAGCGTGTATGTGGGGAAAGCGACATTACATCAGTAATGATAAATGATGTTGTACGACTATCTAATGAAAAGAAAAGATAAAACATTACTAACAATAATAATCATAACAAAATTTGCATCACCATTTAACTGTTTTGCCGAACAGAACGACAAAATGAAATTGTTTTTCTCCTCTCATAGTCCTTTTTCTTAAAGTTAGATCTGGTTGGAGATCGTTTCCTAGTATATCTAATTTGTTACAAAAGGACTTGTTAGTTGTCAATTGACCCCATCCTGCTGACATGGATTCTCTAAGAATCTCATTTCTTTATTTCTAATTCATCTTAAAAGTCTTAGATTTGTAAAAAAAAAATATTTTACTTGTAGGAAGAATCAAGTCAAGGTTGGATGGAATACATAATTATCAAAAAGTTCAATATCTCATTGGGATTGCTATATCCTATATATCTTGTTTCATAGCACTAAAAACATACAGAACAGATTCTCTTTTTCCTTTTCATATTTCTTATTAGAAGGCAATGCTATTAATTACAAATTTCCTGCCTTTTCTTATATCATATTTGCATATCTGACAAGATGTGAAATTTTTTAATCAACAATGCAAATACCCCCGTATAAGATTCAGAGACAAGCTCATCAAAAACCTTATAAACTCATTCTAGCCAAAACCACATTTAATATTTTTATCCACTTCTAGCCAAAATCAACAGCACTCTTCTCTTTCATCAACAAAGGCAGATACCAACTTGGTGGACAGTATCTGCAAGGAGACCGTAAACTACACCAAGTGCTTGGAAGCTTTCGAATCCGATCCGCGATCAAAAAACGCAAACGATCTCCTATTTTTTTCGCTGATTCGAGTTTAGAATTTGAGTTTTGCTACAGTAAAAAGCTCTAAAAAACAGTTACATCTAACTACAGTAAAAAGTTCTCACACAACATCACATCTCAACTCGAATTAAAAACTCGAATTAGCGAACCAAACGTGTCCCTGATCTTGCCAAGTCAGCCCTTGAGTTGGCAATATCAAATGCAAAAGACAGCGAAGACTCCATCAACAGCATGATCAAGAGCATGGATGGACCTGTCCGACAAGTGCTTCAAAACTGTGCGTTTTGGTACAAAGCTGTCGTTGGCTCGTTCACAAGTGCACTTCTTGAACTCGAAGAAGACGTCATGTCCGCCAACTACGACGTCAAAATCGCCGCCGACGATGCGGATTTCTGTGAAAATACATGGCATTGAAGAAAATTGAAATTCCATCTCTATCGGTTAGAAATTATCAAGTGAAGTTATACAGTGACATTGGAGATGTAATTACCAGCAAACTTTAATAATGGTTTAAAGATGTGAAGCCTCATTTCTTTACTAATAAGAATAAATTCCATTCGTGTATAATTTATGTTGTGCTTTTTGATTTTAGGCCTAGCTTGAAAGATTTATAATAAATATAACTGTTATGTAATATTTTGTATACCAATCCTTTTAACAAATACCTTGACATATATATTATTATATTTACCAATTACCAAATTAATGAATGTTTGTGATGTCCACTTGTTTAAGTCATATAGAGTGAAGAACACGAATATTAATTAGACATAAGGTCACTTTCAAAAAAAAAAAAAAAAAGAACATTAGGTAAGTTTGAGGACAACTAAATACTAAAATAGTATTCCTTGGCCTAAGACTTCTTGGTCTAGTGGCATTAGGGTTTGGAGAGTGATTGTAGGTTCAATCCCGTGTTGTATAAAAAAAATAGCATTCCTTGTACTATCAAGCATAAATCTTCCTAAAAATAAACGTACATTATCCACATAAATAAGTTTATAAATAGTATTTGCAACTAACGAGATCTGTAGGATAGGAGGCTACTGACAAGATCTGAGCTGTGCAAGGAGGAGACCATTGCTATCTGACAATTTTGTGCCGTGTTCTTTTTACAACTCAAGTCACAACTTAAGTTTTATTGTTATAGTGTTTTCTCTCACAAATATTTAAATTTAATATTTTTACTACAATGTTTTTTTCTCACCTACACAACTCAAATTCTTAACTTAAATTGTGAAACAAACATACCCATCGATTTTTGCGGTTTTTTTTTTGTTTTAATTTCCCTTTGGTAATCCGTTATTATGGTATCGAATTATGTGTTTTTTTTATTATTTTTATTTTGTAATCTGGCAATTTGATACGGAGTTTTTTGTATTTTTTTTCCTTTGCAAATTTGGTGTTTTTTCTATTGATTTCTTGAATTGATCTCGTAGATTACTGGTGTTAATCTACCAGAGGACCAGTGGTGTGTGTTGTTTTTTGGAATTAATCCGGTAGATTACTAATTTCAATCTACCAGATTACTTTGGCGGCCGGCTGCCAGGTAGTTTTCAATTTTAAACAGAAATTATTTTTGAAAATGCGTTTAGTAGTTTTATCAAAAGATTATTTTCAGTATAAAAAAACTCATTAATGTCTCTCTTTTTCTCTCTCTGCTCGAGAGAGGAGAAAATGAAAATAAAAAATAAAAAACAACTAAAAGTCGTTTTTCATTTCTCTCATATATTACACTAAACCAAAAAATCATTTTCATATTCGTTTTCTATCTTTAATTATGTGAAACGCCGTTTAAAATCATTTTTATTTTTTTCTCAAAAAACGTGAAAAACCGAAAACAACAACAATTCCAAGCAAGGCAATTATTTTTCCCATGTGGCCTTATAGTACTTCAATTAGACGTGATAAAAATTTACTACTTTTAACCCTATTCTTCTTGCTGTTTCTCTCTTCATCTTCACTTACCAGATGCATGGAAGCTCTAGGATCCGATCCCCGAACTATATCGGCGAAGAGTCTCAAAGAACTTGCTAAAGTATCTCTTCAGTAATGCAAAAGAGAGCTTTCGTATTCATCAAACAAATGCTCAAGAAGAACAACACGAGTAATTCACCGGTACTTAAAAACACTGTGCTTCTTGCTATGAAGCAGTCGTTGCATCGTTCAAAAGCGAAACAAGATGCCATGGCGGCAAACTACGACGTCAAAACGGCCGGTGACGACGCTGATTACTGTGAAAAAGAGTTGGCTTCCAAGAGCATTAATCTTCCATCCATGTCCGACCGGAACTATCAAGTTTAATTATATAGTAGCATTGGAGATGCTCTCACCAAAAAGCTTTGATTTTCAAATACAGATTCTGTTCATGTTTTTTTTTTTTTTTTTTTTTAAATATTGTTTGTCAGAAAATATTCATACCTTGTTTAATTTACCACGAGGAATTTCCTTATTAACGCTTTGTTTTTGTAACTACGCTTAAGTTTGTCTATTCTCAGTTGTTTTTATTTATTTATTTAATTTAAGGAGACGATATGAATGGATGGCGGTTTTAAAACAATGGGCCTTATATTTATTAGAATTCCTAATTTGGCGGGATTTGAGATATTGAAGACTCGTTAGATGAAGATCATTACAGACCAAAGATTCAGCGCGATAGATTGTTAGATTTGACCCGAAAGAGCTACGATTTGACATACGATGACATTAAAATTCTGGGGAGCTTTGCTTATCGATTTACTTTGACGAAATAAATGGTTTCTAATTTCTTTTTTCTTTTCAATCGTTTACAAAAATGTACAGTGAAAGATGTAAAATAGTTTTTCTTTTTTTAGAAAACTATTTTCTTAGGCCTGTTTACTTCGCAGATTCGAGTTTTCAATTCAAGTTGAGATGTGATATTTTCTGAGAGCTTTTCACTGTAATAAAAAAAATTAGATGTGACATTTTCTGAGAATTTTTTATTATAAAAATTTAAAACTGAAAATTTAAATTGGTGAAATGAACGAGAAAGTTACGTAGAGTTAAAAGTTTAGGCTATACCAAACAGGCCATACTTGAGCTTTTTTAGCCCAGTTTTAGCATGTTCATCGTGAATTCTCAGCGAGATTTTGAGCCCAATTTACCGTCCTGCTAAGAGCTTTTTTTTTCCTTATAAAAAAGCAGGCCGGTCCAAACATTAAAGTCGGGCTGGACGACCTTCGTTATTTTAGTGTCAGACTGATCGGATTAATATAAAGTAGGGCCGGATCAGGAATTTTCTAAATGTGGCTGGAACTTTCTAAACTCTTAAAGTTATGACTGAAAAAAGTTATTAAAGAGAAAATTTCCTTTTTACTCTTTTGCTTCTTCAGGAATTAGGCAAAGATGGGAAAGTTTTGAGGAAGTCAAAGAAGCATCAAAATCTCATAGCAAACTCAATACTAACACCACACAATGATTCTCTAAGCGGCATCACAGTAAACATGTGTTGGCAAAAGAGGCGTGGGAAAGCCAGTAACTGCTGAATGAAAAGGAAATCAATGTGTCCAATATTTGTTTGCGTAGATGTCCTAAGATATACTGAAGCACTGATACAGTTTATTCTTGAGCAGATTAGTTATTTGATCTTGCCTCTCCTCTCAATGGAATTAATTTTTTTTTTTTTTTTTTTTTTTTTTGATTCCGTATAAAATTTAACTAACCAAAAGAGAGTAGCATTGTGTAGTGTTTCTTTCTGAATGATTTTACTATTCTAACTGCAAGGTGGCTTCTGCGACATGCTCAGTCTGACTGATGCTTCTTCACGATTCTTCTTAAGTTTGAAACTAAATGCATCATAGAATTTTGTGAACTTGTTTTAAAATAACACTTTATTCGTCTCCTTTTTGAGAGTTTTGGCAACTTATCTAACTTTTGGAATCATCTTACTGTAGTCGCCGGAAAAATATTAGCATCATTCTTTTCGTCACTGATTTTATAACTCTGGTTATAGCTTGACGGAGGAAAAGATCCCCTTGGCGGGTTTAATCGATGCGCGAAAAAGGAGATGGCAGCCATTGGAGATGCCAACATGAGGAATCTCAAGCGCGGAGAGGTAACTGGAGCTCGAGCGGAAAAGGGTACTACCAATGTGATGTACCCTTTGTCAGACCTTCAAAGCTTGTTGTTCCGTTTGCGATTCCAGATAGCCGACAACAAAACTGTTTGAATTAAAAACCTATTTCTGTTCATAAAGCTTTCTTGATCTATTCACTTTCAAGAACGTCTTCAATTTTCTTCCATATGTAGTTATGTTGTTAATTTGTATTGCAGTTTCCTATGGGGTGTTGAGATTGGCCTAAAGGAGGTTGATATAGAAGTTTATACATATAAAAAGGAGCAAAAATCTGATTACTATTATAATATGATGGTAGAGAGTGGGCGCAAGAGATGAAATCGGGGTATTGATTCTAGACTAAGAGTCTGTTTGGGAGAGCTTCCTACTATAAGTTGTTTTTTGATTTTTTGACTTCAAAAGCTACTTTTAAAAGTATTTAAATGATCTGTTAAAAGTACTTCAGTTTTTTATAAGTCCATTCAAAGCCACAAAATGAGGCTTTTAGAAAAAAAAAACTTTTGAATAGACTTTAAAACTTGTATCATAATTTCATTTAAGATATTATAAACTTAATTACGACACTTTTATTTCTTAATAGAAGATTTAAAAATAATTTTAACCCATCAAGCTTTTTATTCCAAACACTGACTCAAAAGCTATATTTTTTACTTCTCTTCTTTAACTGACTAAAAGTAAAAATAAAAATTCTGAGAAACGGACCCTAAGGTTGATATAGAAGGCTATACTTAAGAAAAATAGCATGATTTAAGAGAAATTATAAGCACATATGAAATGGATGTTCATGTAAATAAGTAGATTGAGAAAAGTACTGGTTTCAAAACGAACTCAAAAATAAATAAATCAATCAATCAATAAATCTAATAAAACAATTAAACAAAAACCATATTAAAGAAGTGACTAAAACTCACCTTGAATTAAAAACCAAACGACGAGGGCAAGAACAGGGGAGGCGATATCTCTGCCCCCCGAGGAAGCTCCTTGGGTGAGGAATTTGGGTTTAGGGTTTGTTATTTTCGGGGTTAATTATGTGAAATTTGAACCTTTAACACTATTTTTTGTTTTTATTCTTGACATATGAAACAACGGTTTCTTGAAAACCATGATTTATATTGTGCGGTTTAAATTTTTGAGACACACAAATCTATTTCGTATAAATGCGGCAAAATTCTCGTCATCTATCTTAAATTTGCAGCGCAGCAGCAGTATTAGAGTTTACAATTGACACACATACATCGATCTTAACTTTTAAAAAATAATAAATAAGAAAGAGCAGAAATTAAAATAAAAATATTGGAGAATAGAAAGAGTACTCTAAAATGATTAATCACCACCAGTGATAGGTATTTCATAGCTACATAAATATCCATAAAATCATCTCCATCTGGTCTCCTTTCTAGGAAATTTAAGGCCCCGTTCGTTTCGCGAATTCGAGTTGAGATGTGACGTTTTTTTAGAATTTTTAACTGTAATAAAAAAAATTATTAAGTAGTATTAATGAGTCTACTAGATGCCATTATTGCATTGGAAAGTCAAGATATATATTCCGGATCCTTTCAAAAGCAGGTTTAATAACCCATTTTTGGAACAATAATTTCTACAGCAAGGAAGACTTTATCCAAATCAGCTGGACATTCCTTGCATATCAATATCTATTATATCTATACATATATAATATATATATGTCTGTATATAATAATATCCCTCTTCAATTAAAACAAGAGTTTGGTTTGAGTTCTTTCAAGAGAAGGGACCACAGAGGGTACCAGAAAACGACACTAATTGATCACATTATATGATCATGATCCTCGAGATTCCTATAATTAGGGAGTTATGTTAGGCTGCTGTGTCTAGTTTGGTTACTAGCTAGCGCATCAAATATTTGTCCTAAAAATTCAAGACATGAACCAAACACTTTGAATATGCCCAATTTCTGAAAAAGGACAATATTTAATCAATTGTATATATTCAGACAAATGGCATCAGCTAGCGTAATGTTCTCATGGTAGAACCATAGTCAATAATATGTAACCCCTTATTTTGTCCGTTTCAAGAGAAAGGGTAAAAGGATAATTAACCACGAAACACATAGCTTTGTTTTAATTATAAACTACTGTATTAAGAAGGTAATATAACATAAACTAATGTTTTACATACTTATCCAGTACTTTATGTATATCTAAATACGCCACGTGTGTTTCAGTAAAAGCACATGATACGGTTTTGAGAATAATCAAAGTACATACTTAGTAGACAACTAAAGAAATATATTAATGGTCTTGAATGCGACACTTCAGACGAAAATGGATTAGGCCAAAAGTTATACCTATAGAAAGATAAAGATGAGGAAAATATGGCTCAGCCATTCCTTTGATTAATCTTAGTATAAATAGTATATACAACGTAATCTAAAGTTGAAGAGAAATAATTCAAATCTTAAAACTAAGTATATCCTAAGATAACAAACGAAAACAACTGGATAACAAACTACAGTTTAATAATTCAAAATTTAAAAACATAAATAAACTAATTATCTTTATCATGCCCCCGCAAGATGGAGCTCCGAGAGGAGAGTCCAATCTTTGTCGTTAGCTTAAGAAAACGCGCTCGTGGTAATGGTTTGGTAAGTGCATCAGCCAACTGATCTTCCGAAGAAACATGTGTGACTCTAAGGTCACCATTCTGAACCTGCTCACGAATGAAGTGATAGTCTAACGCGACATGCTTCATGCGTGAGTGAAAAACGGGATTAGCACACAAGTTGGTGGCACCAATATTGTCACAGTAGATGACAGGCTGTTGAGAAATTTTTACTCCAAGTTCAGTGAGAAGAGAAGCAAGCCAACGTAGCTCGGCAGCCGTAGTGGCAACAGAGCGATACTCGGCCTCAGTTGATGATCGAGCAACCGTGCGTAGTTTCTTCGAACTCCAAAAAATGGGATTGCGCCCTAAATACACAATGTAAGCATTTGTGGAGGTAAAATCATCCTTATTATTATCTTTATCAATACCAATATTGATCACCATCAAAAAATTATTGTAAAAAAAATGCATCTGAGAAAACTAAAAACGATCCATGATATGTCATCATACTATATTCGGCCATTATAGTTAATTTTATTACACATGTATCGTAGACGTTTGATTTATTTTCCAAACAAATTAAAATTATAGAAACAACAGTATCACAGTATCGGGGTTAAAAAGTTTGGAATTTTTTTTCAGGTTGCACTTGTAACATTTTATGTTCGTCATTATAACATCATTTATACTTTCGTCTAATGCTCATTAATTATTTAAGTGTAACGCTCAGTAAAGTATAGCATGCCGTAATATTACATTAAATTTATTATACTGTTATCATGTTTTACCAAAAAGTTAATAATCGATGTGAAAAATGTTTAGAGTGTCATACTATACAGCTGTTGGCTGAAGACTTTTCTTAGAGAAGTCGACCAATAAATGCCGAACTTTAAGGACTTTCCGCTTTTCTCGTAGAACTTTTAAACTTCTCAGAGGAGTCCTTCAACTTTGATTAACCTTTATAAATACACGTGTCATCCATGCGTTCGATATTGTGTACGTGTTTTCTGCTCTGAAATTGGTGGTTGGGATAAGATCATTTCGGACTTGTTCAGCTGTATTTTTGAGTTATAGTGATTTATGTGTAGATTTTGAGTTAAATTTAAATGTAAATCTTGAGTTAATTTTGAGTTAAAATTGTAATTTAAATTTGTGTATATTTGAGTTATGGTTTAATATGAAAATCTCTTTGAGTTTATATTAGGGTGGGTCAAAACTTGAGTTTGTATTTAGATAATATTTTAATAAAAACTCAATGATGATGAAAAATTTTAATAGGGTATATGAGTGGGGTTTTATTCTTTACTTCGTTGTGAACGCATAAAAAAAGAACCATCTCAATCGGAATTAAAACGAAAATATTATAGCGTTTTTAAGAATAGAAAAAATATTATTTATTAACTTGAGTTTGAGTTTAGGAACTTGACTAAAATGAGAAATTTGAACTCATATTTTAACCCAAAACTCAAGTTCCAACTCAAATTTTACAAAAGAACATAAACTTAAATAAAATTATAACTTGAGTTTAAACAATTTTTGAGTTTGGATGGAAACGAACAAGTCATTCATCTCACAATAAACTTGTTAACTCGGCTCGACCATCAAGTACCATTTTATGGAAATAGATCTTAAGCTCTACAAATATAATGGGAGAGCCCAAACATTACAGCTCATAATTTCTTTTTTTTTTTTAAAGAGCTTTCGACATAATTTCATTCACGACGAAGTGAAATAATTGAACAATTTTGATTAGATTGAATAAGCTAGTCGTACTAAAACTAGCTATAATATATGTACAAAATTTAGTAATGGAGACTCGAGTTTAGAAATTACGCTTTTTTTAAAAGCGTTATTTGTCATCTCTCCTTTTGAGATTGTTTAAGGGTTTAAATGGTAAATCGCTTTCAGGATATGACAAGCCTTTCAAAGTGTTTCTGAACTAAGTAAAAGTGAAGAAAACACAAATAACAAAAAACGTTTTTTTTTCTAAGAAGAAGAGAATGAGATTTCAGGATATCTCTTTCTGAAAATGTGCTCTCTATTTATAACTTTAATGGCAACCTTTAATTACACCTGTTAGAGAAACTGTTACCCAATCAAAAAAGTTATATCATTTCAGTTAATTTAAAATTCAAAAAATACATTGTTTCTGAAAGGTTACAACATTTCAAAAACAAAAAACAAATTAATTTATTTTTTGAAATTTGAATTTTTTTAAAAAAATATTATTTTAAGCAATATTCTCTACACATGTCACGTTTGCGTCAGCACCAAGTGCCAAGTGCAACTAATAAGAGCCAAAAGCACCTCTACAATCTCATTGCCCACTCCACACGCGCGAGCCACAATAGACTCTTTCGTTGTCACTTCATCAACCCACTCACATGTGTGTTGACTTATAAAGTGCTACTCTATCCTATAAGGTTTTTCTATGTGGGACTTTAGCTATCATATTTTTTTATATTTACACTTAAACAATTCCAACAATATAGACGTCAACTATGAGACAAGTGACTTATTATAATTACTTCAATTTAACCATGGTCATCATAAAATTGAGAGAAACGTTTAAAAATATTGTTTTGGCCATTCAAAAACAAACAGAATAAAATTAAATAGAAAAGTGAATACATCATTCTTTGATACATTGGCACACTACAAATAATTTGTTTGGTTTGTTGCTTTCCAAGGGTAAACATGGCATTCGAAAAAAAGTCTCTTAAATTTCTGATGATCAAGATTAAGAGCCCGTTTGGTTAAAGGATTCATTCTCTGATTCGAATCATGATTTATAGTTCGCTACAGTATTTTTTCTCACAAAAAATATACGTAAATCGAAAATAATTCTAATCCATGAACTAAACGGGCTCTAAGTCAAATTCGAAGCAATTTTTTAAACTACAATGTTTAGTTGTGATGGCTTTAACATAGATGTTCATTTTAGGGAGAAAAGGACAATGTTTTATTTACAACAAATATTTGATTGTGCAAATTGATTATGTTGTTTGTATCTACTCAATATACGACCAAATCCTAATCGACTTGTTAAAGAAAAATGAATATTCCATTGTACACGTAGTGCATTTTGATAAGGAATGAGATGAGCAAGAGAATTGTACGTATTAAGCTAGTCTATTTTGAAAAGATAAATAATCGTATGATTTAAACTTCGTTCATTTTACCGATTCCAGTTTTTAATTTTAGATTTTTATAGTAAAAAGCTCTCAGAAAATGTCACATTTAACTTTTTTTTTTGCTACAGTAAAAAGCTCTTAAAAAATATCACATCTCAACTCGAATTGAAAACTTGAAACGAACAAGTCATTCATCTCACAATAAACTTGTTAACTCGGCTCGACCATCAAGTACCATTTTATGGAAATAGATCTTAAGCTCTACAAATATAATGGGAGAGCCCAAACATTACAGCTCATAATTTCTTTTTTTTTTTTAAAGAGCTTTCGACATAATTTCATTCACGACGAAGTGAAATAATTGAACAATTTTGATTAGATTGAATAAGCTAGTCGTACTAAAACTAGCTATAATATATGTACAAAATTTAGTAATGGAGACTCGAGTTTAGAAATTACGCTTTTTTTAAAAGCGTTATTTGTCATCTCTCCTTTTGAGATTGTTTAAGGGTTTAAATGGTAAATCGCTTTCAGGATATGACAAGCCTTTCAAAGTGTTTCTGAACTAAGTAAAAGTGAAAGAAAACACAAAGAACAAAAAACTTTTTTTTTCTAAGAAGAAGAGAATGAGATTTCAGGATATCTCTTTCTGAAAATGTGCTCTCTATTTATAACTTTAATGGCAACCTTTAATTACACCTGTTAGAGAAACTGTTACCCAATCAAAAAAGTTATATCATTTCAGTTAATTTAAAATTCAAAAAATACATTGTTTCTGAAAGGTTACAACATTTCAAAAACAAAAAACAAATTAATTTATTTTTTGAAATTTGAATTTTAAAAAAAAAATATTATTTTAAGCAATATTCTCTACACATGTCACGTTTGTGTCAGCACCAAGTGCCAAGTGCAACTAATAAGAGCCCAAAGCACCTCTACAATCTCATTGCCCACTCCACACGCACGAGCCACAATAGACTCTTTCGTTGTCACTTCATCAACCCACTCACATGTGTGTTGACTTATAAAGTGCTACTCTATCCTATAAGGTTTTTCTATGTGGGACTTTAGCTATCATATTTTTTTATATTTACACTTAAACAATTCCAACAATATAGACGTCAACTATGAGACAAGTGACTTATTATAATTACTTCAATTTAACCATGGTCATCATAAAATTGAGAGAAACGTTTAAAAATATTGTTTTGGCCATTCAAAAACAAACAGAATAAAATTAAATAGAAAAGTGAATACATCATTCTTTGATACATTGGCACACTACAAATAATTTGTTTGGTTTGTTGCTTTCCAAGGGTAAACATGGCATTCGAAAAAAAGTCTCTTAAATTTATGATGATCAAGATTAAGAGTCCGTTTGGTTAAAGGATTCATTCTCCGATTCGAATCATGGTTTATGGTTCGCTACAGTATTTTCTCTCACAAAAAATATACGTAAATTGAAAATGATTCTAATTCATGAACTAAACGGGCTCTAAGTCAAATTCGAAGCAATTTTTTAAACTACAATGTTTAGTTGTGATGGCTTTAACATAGATGTTCATTTTAGGGAGAAAAGGACAATGTTTTATTTACAACAAATATTTGATTGTGCAAATTGATTATGTTGTTTGTATCTACTCAATATACGACCAAATCCTAATCGACTTGTTAAAGAAAAATGAATATTCCATTGTACACGTAGTGCATTTTGATAAGGAATGAGATGAGCAAGAGAATTGTACGTATTAAGCTAGTCTATTTTGAAAAGATAAATAATCGTATGACTTAAACTTCGTTCATTTTACGGATTCGAGTTTTCAGTTTTAGGTTTCTATAGTAAAAAGCTCTCAGAAAATGTCACATTTAACTTTTTTTTTTTTTGCTACAGAAAGCTCTTAAAAAATATCACATCTCAACTCGAATTGAAAACTTGAATCCGTAAAGTGAACGAGTCATTAATATTTATTATCAATTGTTCCACAAAACCTTTTTTTTTTTGTTTTTGTTTTTGTTTGGTAAGAGGAGAATTTCGTGGTAATTTGTTTTCTTCGAGCTTTTACCAAAAATGGTTGGTAAACCACCAAAGCCCTTTATTTTACAGGTGTTCGTGATACACATTATAACCTTTACACATCTTTCTTTAGTAAAATGGTGTCTCATCATATCATCATCGAAAGAAGCAAAGTTATAAATAAATAAATAAATAATAAATTAAAAGGAAGCTTGCGATTTGGAGCACGTGTCGAATTAAATGCTGCCAACGGACTTGGTTAGGTGGTCCCCTACAAAGATGCAATACGTAAACTCCTAGTTCAGCCCTCCCTCGGGATCCTAAAATTTCAGTTTCAGTTTTCTCATTATTGTGTCACCAACGGCCCTTGTAGATTTACACGTGGAGAGTGGGCCCCACTTTTCTACAATTTGACCGCACAATCAGGGTGTTCCTATCACGTACTGTGGGTCCACGTGGGTGCTGACCCAATCACATCATGAGGCATCAGCAATCACAAAGAGAAGAAAATGATTTTGTTTTCCTGGGAAGTGAGAAGAAGTAAGAACAGGACGGACACTCTGGAGGAAACGAGAAAACGACACACGAACCCAAAGCTAGATAGCTTCAATCCTAAGTAACATATATGTTTCGGTGGATACTCGTGGATAAATATAAAATAATTGTCATTAAAAAAAGATATTAATTTTGATGTTAGATTAACCGTTGGACAATAGATATTGTTGTTTACTCGTGGATGAGTATAAAATAAGAGTCATTAAAAAAACATATTAACTTTTATATTAGATTAACCTTACACAATATATATAGTTATTTTAACTGTTAAATTAACTTCTTTACGACATAATATATGATTAGAAGTAATTCTCCATTGCGCATTTTAAATTTTAAATGTGGAACTCACATATTAGATCATTAAAAAATTAAACAGTTAAAATATGAGTGTCTACCGGTATAGAAAAATTGTCTACTTTACTATACAAGTTGTTAATCATTAAACGCTCATTTAGTTTGTTGATTTGAGTTTTTAATTCGAGTTGATATGTGACTTTATATGAAAGCTTTTTACTGTAGTAAAAAAGTTAATGTGATTGTATTTTAGAGCCTTTTACTGATTCGAGTTGATATGTGACTTTATATGAGAGCTTTTTACTGTAGTAAAAAAATTATATGTGATTGTATTTTAGAGCCTTTTACTGTAGCAAAACTCGAATTCTAAACTCAAATCGGTGAAATAAACGGAGCCTAATATTCTAATTATATTTTGTATCTCACACACTCATCATTGATAAATATTTTTTATTATAGATACTTTTAAGCACTATTAAAGTGATTGCTTTTTTTACTACTTGTAAATTTAGTTTATTTTGTGAAATACTAACAAAAAGATAAATATGTATTAATATATTTTAATTGTATGTATTAATATATTTTAATTGTACATTGTACACTGGCCTAGACCGTTTGAAATCAACTCTAATACTATATGAATGATTATGGTTTAAAATAATGCAACACGAATGTTATATAATAGTATTCCGTACGTTTTTGCAAACTCATTCTAGCATCAAGAGAATTATCACCGACTAAGACGAAAAACTTAAGCTAAAACGCGCATAAATAAAAACTTTTAAAAAATGACATAAAATAGATGATGGTATTATAATAGTTTTCGATAAGTTTCAAACTCATTGCTTAGGAATTAAAAAATTGACCGAGTTTTTCCATTAGTTTCACATTTTCACTATCATTGCGAATAAAATAATCTTTTGTTTAGGGATATTTTCTATCTTCCTATGTGTCGCATTTTATTTTCTCCTTTTAAAATAGAGAAAGCAACCTTTATTTTAGATTTGGTCCTTAATTAAAGACCTTAGGCCACGTCTCTTTTAAATATTGTAGGGCCAATACAAATTTGAACAGCACATATATAATTTTTTTGAACAATATGAACAACATATATAGAATGCATTTAATTGAAGCAATTGGAACAAAAATTTGGCACGTTTTCCTTGTTGATGACAAAAAAACGTGAAAAAAAGACTCCATCAACCAATTAAAAAGTGACTCGTCCCGGAATACATCGATAGAAGTATGTCAACCTTGGAAGGAAATTAAATAAATTCGTCTCGTGGTTTCCTTTTTCAAAATTTGGCACCGGGAATTACATTAGTTAGGTTCAAAAGTAGAATGTGCATTCAATATGATTAAATTATTGGGAAATTTTTATTTTTATTTTTTTAAAAGGCAAATGACAATGCGGATGAGAACTTTTTGGCTACCATCTATGAAATAAATATCATGACAATTTGTTTATTGAATTTTGTCCGTTAAAATTTATGAATTGTCATTTTTAATCTGGTTAATGGCATTTGCAGGTTTCTAAACAATGGTATGTGTGCCATCGTTTGGTCCTGATCTAATTTTATGAACAAAAATCTCCCCTTATTAAAATTTTGAGTTATAATAGTTGAGTTATAATAGCAGTTTAAACTGTTAAATCAAACAAATTTTAAATGAAATTATACATATGTCGTGAAAAAATAGAATCAATCTATCTTAAAAACCACGAAAATCCCTTCCTCAGCGTCATGGTTTCAACCGTCACTCCCAAATCCCTCCCCTCTACAAAATCCGTCCTCTCGGCAACACGAACGTTCACCCCTAACGTGAGTCACTTACCATGCACGTTTGGTTCAGTGCTTCAAGAGTTTCAACTCTTATATATATGAGGAAGAAAATAAATGATTTAAATTAAACTATCAATTAATTAAATAGTGATGTATTTGAGTATTTTATTATCTTATGTATTATTTTATGAGGCTTTTAAGGTTATGTTTAATTGTTACACATTTAATCTAAAACTGAAAGGAAGTTTAGAATTGAACTACCATTGCCACTAAAAATATAACTGAAGTAGATTTTTACTCGTAAATATATACAATAAGAGAGCAAATGCTCCCACACTCAAAAGTTTTAAGGACAAACAACGTCATTAACCCTTTTTTATTTGTAAAAGACAAAATATGCGCAATTAATTAAACCCATTAGGGTTATATAGATTTTTATTCACATAATTTGATTAGCATTTTTTTGGGTAAGCTGCTAAACTTTGAAAGGCAATTTGGAAATTGTATTATTCTTACTGTTATCTTCAAAAACTTATTAGGCGTTTTGAATTAGTGTCTGCGTTATAATTTTTTTTTTTTTAAAATAACTTTTCCTGAAGTTGGGAAGTTCAACTTGTGATAATGTAAAAGTAAATAAATCAATAGTCGTCATGGACGAGATTTCCATTGAAGAACACAGTAAGTTGTGGAAGACAAATGAAGAAAATTGCAAATAATACAAATTAATGAAATACTAGTCAAAATATTAACTTCGGACAACTATAGGTTGCAACTTGATAGAATTTTGCAAAATGTTTTGATTTTTCCTTCCCAAGCCATAAGTGGAACTGTTGCCAAGGTTTTCATTTCAAAGCAATCAAGTAGAAAACGGAAACAAAAGAAAAAATTACACCATTGAAGAACTATGTTAATTAAGCCGATTTGTCATTAGCAAATATTAATTTGAGGGTTAATTAAGGAGAGTTTCATTCAAACACGAAATTCCTTGAAAGAGGTTGGGTTCATGTCTCATTCATAAACTCTATGAAATTTGAGACTTACTAGGACATGTTATCCTATACAATTTTACAATAACCTTTGAAAGTTGACCCAATAGAACATAATAAGATAGGGAGGGTACATTTGTTAAATTACTGTGAATCAAAGTTTAAAGACATAAATTGGTAATGACAATTGATTCACATAAAAGGAAAACGAGGGGAAAGAAAAAAGAGCACATTCATTAATTAAATTGGGGCCGTAAATAAAGAAAAATCAATATTGGTCAAGAAAAAAGATGGTTTCTACATCGTTAATGTGATAATTAAGAGAAAGTGAACCTCCTAATTTATGCTTTCTATGTGTTTTCCTCCACTTTGTTCTAGAACTTTGTATTTGTACCCCTGGCCATTTTTGTATTTTTTTTTTT
>NW_010363824.1:0-1090 GCF_000414095.1 Morus notabilis | reverse complement strand
AAAACGAGGCTTGCAACAGTGTTGGTTATGTCTGAGATGGAATTTTTTTCCTTTGAATTCGTGTTTTCTAATAAGTATTGTTTGGTTAACCTTTAGTTTACTTTTTTTTTTTTTTTTGAAAAATTTTATGTTAGGGTAAAAAAAAAACATTAGTCAATAAAAAAAATTTAACCATCAAATCATTTTAGAATATATTAAATTTAAAAATACTATATCAATTTATTCAAAATTGAAAATATTACCATTAAAAATATCTTTTTTTCACATCTGATAATAAAATTTTCTTCTTTTTTAATTTTTACAAAAAAGTGAAGGGAACATTAGAAATTCTCTTGAATTTTTAATAGTAGTGATACTCACACGAAAAGACAAAAGTATATATGATCGCCGAATAAATATTATGACATTTATTATTTTATTTCTTGCATTTTAAGTTTATGAAATATTTATATCATACATTTTGGATGTTTCAGTATTATATTTTTGAACTGCAATTTTTCAACAAATTTGGACCTTTTTTTAGTCAACTACTTATTTTAGCGACTTAATTTACATCTTTACCTAAAATTATCAATTTGTTGATTTGTTTTTTCACTCTATGCGTCCAACTAACCTTTTACAAATTATAAACTTGTTCGTTAAAATTTTCACTCTATACCTCCCACTACTAAGTCATATCATTTGATAAGAGGATGAGTAAATTTAATACGACATTATAAACTAAAAGTCCAATGTTGAGAATATTTAAAATGCATGGCATATATTTTTCATGAATAACCCTAAGTATTTATAAATAACCCTAAATATGATGATGTTGAGAAGACAGTTCAATCAACCGAAACAATCAAGGCAAAAAAATATTTTTCATACGCGGCAAGTTGGACTGATATAGGAAAAAGAAAAGCATAGATTTTAATATTGTTCATTCCTTTGTCTTCCCAAAAACGTCCTAGAAAGTTTTTCACTCTTTCTTTTTTTTTTATTTTTTTTTTTCCCACCTCCTCTACATTATACATATACTAAAGGAAATGATGGATTTACTGTTTACGTTACAGTGTAATAAACAGTGTCTTTTCTTTTTTATCTCTGT
>NW_010363823.1:0-1557 GCF_000414095.1 Morus notabilis | reverse complement strand
AAAGAGTTTCCATGTTGCAAAGTTTGTTCTATGACGAAAACTTCGACCCCGAATATGCAAGAGTCATCAACAAGTTAACCATTAGAAGAATCCTTAAAAGCTTCAAGTGAAAGGAGTTGCGTCGCGATTCCCACTGGATCTTCATATCGTGAAAACGCTTCACATCTGAACAAAAATCACTGCAATGTCATGGCGTTAAATAAGTAAGAACGTCACTTCCAGTAAGTTTGTAGAGACAGTAGTTTTATACATTGGACAGTCAAGTATCCGTCATGTATCTGATCAGACAAAAACAATTCAAACATGATGTTAACCTCCCAAATAGGAGGGAGTTTCTCTGGCTCGGCCATGACCAAGTAGAGGGAGATATAGTTGTCGCCATTGTTCTTTTGGTCCCCATTTGGATAAAAGTACCATCTCCTATAAAATAAAATAAAAATAACGTCAAAAGATTTTAAAATTTTACAGACACAATCTTTTTATTTTTCAAGGCATGCTTACAAAAAATAACCCCAAAAAATGACAAAAAAAAAAAAGCAAAACGCTGTTAAAAAAACCCCCACCTAGTGTAGTGGGACGCCCAGGGGCCGGGATGGGTAAAAAATTTACATTTTTATTTATGTTTTACATTCTAAAATTAATATACGATTTTTAAGAATTAATGCAACAAGCGGCACCATTTTTTTTATGAATATTCTATTTTTTATGATTTTCTTTATTTTTCATCTTTAAAAAATAAAATAAAATAAAAACGACGTCAAAAAATTATGAAATTTTTTTGACACGATCCTTACATTTTTCTGCGCATGCCTGCAAAAAATGGACTAAAAAATGATAAAAAAGTAAAACGCTATTAAAAAGCCCCTGGTCTGCGTAGTGGTGCAGCCAGGGGCCGGGATGGGTCAAAAATTTACATTTTTATTTATATTTTTCATTCTAAATTTAATATACGATTTTTAAGAATTAATGCAGTAAGCGGCACCATTTTATGATGAATATTCTATTTTTTGATTTTCTTTATTTTTCATATTTGAAAAATAAAATAAAATAAAAACGACGTTAAAATATTATGAAATTTTGCACACACAATCCTTACATTTTTCTAGGCATGCCTCCAAAAAATGGCCTCAAAAAATGAGAAAAAAAGGTAAAATGTTTTCAAAAATCCCCACGCCCAAGGGTTGGGGTGGTTAAAAAATTTACATTTTTATTTATGTTTTGCATTCTAAAATTAATATAAGATTTTTAGAAATTAATGCAACAAGTTGCACCATTTTTTGATGAATATTTGACTTTTTATGATTTTTCTTATTTTTCATCTTTGAAAAATAAAATAAAATAAAAACAACGACAAAAATATTATGAAATTTTGCAGACACGATCCTTACATTTTTCTGGGCATGCTTGTAAAAAATGGCCTAAAAAAAGGACAAAAAAAAAAAGCAAAACGCTGTCAAAAAGCCCCCGCCCCGCGTAGTGGAGTGCCCAGGGGCCGGGTTGGGTCAAACATTTACATTTTTATTTATGTTTTGTATTCTAAAATTAACATACGATTTT
>NW_010363822.1:208-839 GCF_000414095.1 Morus notabilis | reverse complement strand
GGGGCCGTACCGGGGTCATCCCGAGGCCGTACCGCGGTCGCCCCGGGCCCGTACCAGGGCCACCTCAGAGCCGTACCGGGGCTGCCCCGGGCCCATACCATAGCCACCCCAGGGCCACACTGGGGCCGTACCGGGTCTGCCCCGGGGCCGTACCGGGGCCGGCCAGGGGCCGTACCGGGGCTCTATTCGATCTAACAGCTGATGGGCCCAGTTTTGACACCATACGTTGTCGCCATTCTATTGGCGGTGGTAGAGCACGAAGGGGGCTTTGATATAACCTCTGATGGGCCGACCCTGTTACGACACCAAAAGTTGTCACTTTATTCGTGGCGGTTGTAGAGGGGGAAGAGATCTTTGATCTGACAGATTATGGGACCCATTACGACATAAAATGTTGTCACCGTTCCCGTGCCTATTGTAGGTGTTGAAGAGAGGTTCGATCTAACGGCTGATGGGCCCCGTTACGACACCAAAATTTGTCATCGTTCCCGTGCCATTCGTTGATCACGATGAGAGCTTCGATCTAACGGCTGAGGGGCCCTATTACGACACCAAAAGTTGTCACCGTTCCCCTGGCGGCGGTAAACCGCAAAGAGAGCTTCGATCTAACGGCTGATGGGCCCCGTTACGA
>NW_010363822.1:0-136 GCF_000414095.1 Morus notabilis | reverse complement strand
GACACCAAAAGTTTCACCATTCCCGTGGTAGTTGTAGATCACGCAGAGAGCTTCGATCAAATAGCTGATGGGCCCCATTGCAATACGAAAAGTTGTCGCCGTTCCCGTGGCGGTTGTAGGGCGCGTAGAGAGCATC
>NW_010363821.1:0-632 GCF_000414095.1 Morus notabilis | reverse complement strand
ATCGAAGCTCTCTTCGCGCTCTACAACCGCCCCGCGAAGGGCAATAAATCTTGGTGTCATAACGGGGCCCATCAACCGTTAGAGTAAAGAAGCTCTCTTTGCGATGTACGAATGGCACGGGAACGATGACAACTTTTGGTGTCGTAATGGGGCCCATCAGCCGTTAGATCGATGCTCTCTTCGCGATCTACGATCGCCCCATTTTGACACCAAATGTTGTCGCCATTCTACTGGCGGTGGTAGAGCGCGAAGAGAGCTTCGATGTAACCTCTGATGGGCCGGCTCTGTTACGACACCAAAAGTTGTCGCTAAATTCGTGGCGGTTGTAGAGCGCAAAGAGAGCTTCAATCTAACGGCTGATGGGCCCCATTACGACACCAAAAGTTGTCATCGTTCCCGTGCCATTCGTGGATCGCGAAGAGAGCTTCTTTAATCTAACGGGTGATGGGCCCCGTTACGACACCAAAATTTGTCGCCCTTCCCGGGGCGGTTGTAGAGCGCAAAAAGAGCTTCTCTCTAACGGCTGATAGGCCTCGTTTCAACACCAAACGTTGCCGCCATTCTGGTGGTGGTGGTAAGGCGTGAAGAGAGCTTCCATATAACCTCTGATGGGCCGGCCCCATTACGACAAA
>NW_010363820.1:0-854 GCF_000414095.1 Morus notabilis | reverse complement strand
GTTATTGTTGGTTTTTGAAACGATTTCAGATGCGAAAGCGTGTAACTAGCATATTATGTATCACAAAAATTTTCATAAAATTTTGAGATATTCTATAGATTATATTAATTTATGCACAAATAAATTAATCAAATTAATTTATTTACCTAGCGGACGATTAGGTCAATAACTTGAGTTCTTTGATCTCGAACGTTCCTGCTCCAAGCTAGTTTAGAACACTTGAATCTTACTTGTATATTTCTTGAATCTACGAAAGCGTGTGTGTGGGCACACCTGAAACAAAACAGGATTAGCGAATAAACACTCAAGATTTTCACGAACACCAACACATGCACGACGTGAAATATTTTTGGAGGAAATTTTTCTTCCCACACTATAGAAAACCAGTCACACTATGCTAGGGAGAGTAAAAAATTGTGTTCTCCAATTTTCTGCAATCTCATATTTATAAAGTAGTAGTCAGACTCCAAAAAAAGTCTAATCTTTATCTCTAAGATAAAACTTGATAATTATCTCCAATTTTAAATTTGATTTTGAAATAAAATCTCTCTTCCTTATCCACGTGTCAATTTTGACTTAAATTCTAATTCTAATTTAAGTCAAATTTAAATTAATTTAAATTTCAAATTTGACAACTTATCAAATAAGTCAAATGGATAACTTGAGAGTAAGCAACTGAATCTCAGAAGGATTCACACTGTGCTATGTGTTCACGCCTTCACATGTATATTTCAAAATTCAAATTTAAATTTAAATAATCAAATTATTTAATTTATAATCAATTCTCAATTAATTATTCTAAAGCAAACATATATATATACATACATATAAGAAAAATAGACAAATACCCCTTA
>NW_010363819.1:0-1229 GCF_000414095.1 Morus notabilis | reverse complement strand
AAAAAAAAAACCCGAATTATAGAGCGCGTTTAAAACTCGTTCTAAAATAATTTTGTTTTTTTGTATGAAAATAAAAATAAAAATGAAAACGTTTTCAATTTCAAACATAAATTATTTTTGAAAATGCGTTTGGTAGTTTTGTCAAGAGATTATTTTCAGTATAAAAAAACTCATTAATGTCTCTCTTTCTGCTCGAGGGAGGAGAAAGCGAAAACAAAAAATGAAAAACGACTAAAATTTGTTTTTCATTTCACTCTCATTTTACACTAAATCAAAAAATCGTTTTCATTTCCGTTTTTATCTTTATTGCGCCAAACGCTGTTTTGAAAACATTTTCATTTTTTATTTTTTGAAAAACGGAATCAATTCCAAACACGACCGTAACATCTCTCGTTCAATAAGGCAATGATTGTTTTTAGGCTAGTAGCCTAGTACTAGTCAAGTAATAACCACAATTTGTACACTAAACATTAGGGTTGCTCATCAATCGGTTTTGCGAGTCTATGAACTCGGTTCTGACTTGTCGTAGAATTTACGATGCCAATTGACTACAGGTTGATTTTAGTCTGTCTGATTCGATCAGTTTGTGGTCGTCTTAAGTGCTATTAAAGGAGAGAGAGCGAAAAACCGAAAAGATTTCTTAAAAGTCAAGAAATGACAGGACGCATGCTGCACGTCAATTTGTATCAGGCTTGCAAAACAACATGCATTTCAAATATATATGCATCACTTGGTAGAGTTTCAGTATGTCCCTCGTTCCGAGAAAGCTGTTGGATGGTTTGGTTTTTAGATATTTAACATTTAATGTAACTATGTCTGTGAAATTTCATAAATCCATAGCCAATTCAAATGTTCATGGTCTAAAGCGCTCAAAAATCACAAATTCGGGGAGTATTTTGTTAAAATTAGAAGTTTAGGGACTACATAATGAAATGAACATAATTTAATGACTAACTGTGCTATTGACCCAAATATAATTTTTGTTTTCTACTTTTACATAAGAAATTTAACATCTGACTTAGAATCCATATTTTGCAGAATTAAGCCACAGAATGCTTCCATTATTTTTGAATTTTTGGGGGAGGGAAAAATCTGAAGTCGGAGTCGGTGTGAATTTATCGCTAAACTATATATACGTTGTAACCACTTCTTTATTGTGTTGTTTAGGCTCATCTTTTTCAGATATCCAAGTACAAATGATTAATTCAAAAGCACAAATCAAAAGACTC
>NW_010363818.1:347-524 GCF_000414095.1 Morus notabilis | reverse complement strand
CCCGTTACGACACCAACATTTGCCGCCCTTCCCGGGGGGGTTGTAGAGCGTGAAAAGAGCTTCGATCTAATGGCTGATGGGCCCCGTTTGGACACCAAATGTTGTCGCCATTCTAGGGGGAAGAGAGCTTCGATCTAACGGCTGATGGGCCCCGTTACGACACCAAAATTTGTCGCC
>NW_010363818.1:0-259 GCF_000414095.1 Morus notabilis | reverse complement strand
GGTAGGGCGCGAAGAGAGCTTCGATATAACGTCTGATGGGCCGGCCCCGTTACGACACCAAAGGTTGTCCCCGTTCCCACTGCAGTTTTAGAGCACGAAGAGAGGTTCGATATGACGGATGATGGGCCCCGTTACAACACCAAAAGATGTCGCCGTTCTCGTGGCGGTTGTAGAGTGCAAACAGATATTAGATCTATCGTGGCGGTTTCGTGGCTATTGTAGATTGCGAAGAGAGCTTCGATCTAACGGCTAATGGGGC
>NW_010363817.1:0-542 GCF_000414095.1 Morus notabilis | reverse complement strand
TTGTAGAGCGCGAAGAGAGCATCGATATAACCTCTGATGGGCCGGCCCTCTTACGACACCGAAAGTTGTCGCTTTATTCGTGGTGGTTGTAGAGGACGAAGAGAGCTTTGATCTGACGGATTATGGGACCCATTACGACATAAAAAGTTGTCGCCGTTCCCGTGCCAGTTGTAGATCGCGAAGGAAGCTTCGATCTAAAGGCTGATGGGCCCCGTTACGACACCAAAATTTGTCGCCCTTCCCGGGGCGGTTGTACAGTCCGAAGAGAGCTTCGATCTAATGGTTGATGGGCCTCGTTTCAACACCAAACGTTGTCGCCATTCCAGTGGTGGTGGTAGGGCGTGAAGAGAGCTTCGATATAACGTCTGATGGGCCGGCCCCGTTACGACACCAAAGGTTGTCCCCGTTCCCGTGGCAGTTGTAGAGCATGAAGAGAGCTTCGATATGACAGATGATGGGCCCCGTTACGTGACCAAAAGATGTCGCCGTTCCAGTGGCGGTTGTAGAGCGCAAACAGAGTATAGATCTATCGGTTGATGGGC
>NW_010363816.1:0-1789 GCF_000414095.1 Morus notabilis | reverse complement strand
AGTTAAAACTGGTTTAAAAGAAATGGATACTCACATTAAAAGAATTAGAAATAGTATTGCATGGATTCAAGGTAGTAACCAAAGAGAACAAGATTAGTTTAGGTTCTTACAAGCATTAAATCTGCCTTCTAGAGCATTAGCCTTAGATATGCCCATAAGATGGAACTCAACTTATATTATGCTTCAATAATGCATCCCCTATAAGGATACTATAACAAACTATATATGTGTAAAATTAGGAACATGACATATAGACGCATATGATTGGCAAATTGCTGAAATTTTGTATCAAGTTTTAGGTAGGTTTCATGAAGTTACTTTAAAACTTAGTGAAACATATTACCCAACATCACCATTAGCTTTAGGTGAACTTTTAAGAATTAGTATTATATGTAGTGAATATAGGGTGGACCCAATCTTAGGAGTTCCTATCCATTCTGTGAAAAAGAAATTTAAAAAATATTGGTCTAAGTTGCCTTTGTTGTATGGTTTGGGTACTATTTTTGATCCTAGATTAAAATTAGATGGTTTAGAAAGTAGTTTAGAAAACTTAGGTGAATTTTTAGGCATCAATTGTTTTAACCAATTTCCAACAATAAAGGAAACAATATTTTTGATCTATAGTAAATATGAGAATAGGTTTAGAAACACAAACTCTGGAGTACAAGAACCGCAATGACAAGATGAAAATCAGCATTCATTCTTGAATGTTTTCAGGTTGAAGAAGAAGACAACTCAAACAAAAGCTGGGAGTGTATCTTCATCAACAGGTGACAGCGACGGCTTCAACAAGCTTATGGCGTACCTCAGTGAGAGCTTAGTAGTTGACTGTACTAAAGAATCATAAAGATGCTATAACAAACTATATGTGTACAAAATTAAGAGTAGGACATATAGACGCATATGATTGGAAAATTGCCGAAGTTTTTTTTATCAATTTTTAGGTAGGTTTCATGAACTTACTTTCAAACTTAGTAGAACATATTACCTAACATCACCTTTAGCTTTAGGTGAACTTTTAAGAATTAATATTTTATTTAGTGAATATAGGGAAGACCTAATTTTAGGAGTTCCTATCTATTCTATGAAAAAGAAATTTAAAAAATATTAGTCTAAGTTGCCTTTGTTGTATGGTTTAGGTACTATTTTTAATCCTAGATTAAAATTAGACGGTTTAGAAAGTGGTTTAGAAAGTGGTTTAGAAAATTTATGTGAATTTTTAGGCATCAATTGTTCGGACTAATTTTCAACAATAAAGAAAAAAATATATCCGATCTATAGTAAATATGAGAATAAGTTTAGAAGCACAAACTCTAGAGTACATGAACCGCAACAACAAGATGAAACACGTATTCATTCTTGAATGTTTTCGGGTTGAAGAAGAAGAAGAAGACAACTCAAACAGAAGCTGGGAGTGGATCTTCATCAACAGGTGGCAGCGGCAACTTCAACGAGCTTATGGCGTACCTCAGTGAGAGCTTAGTAGTTGACGATACTAAAGAATCGTTTGACTTAGTTCAATGGTGGAGGGCACGAGCATTAACTTGGTCAATCCTAACTCGATTAGCAATGAATATATTTTCGATCTCAATCTCCACTGTTTCATCCGAACAAGCCTTCAGTACGACAAGATGAATACTTGAGGAATGCCAAAACGCATTGCAAAGGGACATTGTTGAAGCCTTGGTCTGCATTAAGGATTGGGATCGTGCTGATTAACGTTTACATGATATAGTTTCTTCGGCAAGTCAAGAATGGATCGATGAATTTAATAGATTAACATTTAATT
>NW_010363815.1:0-1502 GCF_000414095.1 Morus notabilis | reverse complement strand
AGCTCTCTTCGCGATCTACAACTGGCACGGGAACGGCGACAACTTTTTCGGTCGTTACGGGTCCTATAATCTGTCAGATCAAAGCTCTCCTCCCCCTCTACAATCGCCACGAATTTAGCGACAACTTTTTGTGTCGTAACGGGGCCGGCCCATCAGAGGTTATATCGAAGCTCTCTTCGCGCTCTACCACCGCCACTAGAATGGCGACAACATTTGGTGTCGAAACGGGGCCCATCAGCTGTTAGATCGAAGCTGTCTTCGCGCTCTACAACCGCCCCGGGAAGGGCGACAAATGTTAGATTAAAGAAGCTCTCTTCGCGATCTACGAATGGCACGGGAATGACGACAACGTTTGGTGTCGTAATGGGGCCCATCAGCTGTTAGATCGATGCTCTCTTCATGATCTACGATTGCAACGGGAACGGCGAAAAGTTTTGGTGTCATAACGGGGCCCATAATTCATCAGATCGAGGCTCTCTTCGTAATCTACAACCGCCACGGGAACGGTGACAACTTTTGGTGTCGTAACGGGGCCCATCAGCCGTTAGATCGAAGCTCTCTTCGTGATCTACAACTACCACGGGAACGGCAAATCTTTTGGGGTCGTAACGGGGCCCATCAGCCGTTAGATCGAAGCTCTCTTCGTAATCCACACCCGCCACGGGAACGGTGACAACTTTTGCGGTTGAAATGGGGTCCATCAGCGGTTTGATCGAAACTCTCTTCGTGATCTACAACTACCACGGGAACGGCAAATCTTTTGGGGTCGTAACGGGGCCCATCAGCCGTTAGATCGAAGCTCTCTTCGTAATCCACACCCGCCACGGGAACGGTGACAACTTTTGCGGTTGAAATGGGGTCCATCAGCGGTTTGATCGAAACTCTCTTCGTGATCTACAACTACCACGGGAACGGCAAATCTTTTGGGGTCGTAACGGGGCCCATCAGCCGTTAGATCAAACCTCTCTTCGCAATCTACAGCTGCCATATTTTTGGCGAAAACTTTTGGTGTCCTAGCGGGACCCATCGGGCGTTAGATCGAAGGTCTCTTTGCGCCCTACAACCGCCATGGGAACGGTGACAACTTTTGCGGTTGAAATGGGGCCCATCAGCGGTTTGATCGAAGCTCTCTTCGTGATCTACAACTACCACGGGAACGGCAAATCTTTTGGGGTCGTAACGGGGCCCATTAACCGTTAGATCGAAGCTCTGATCGCGATCTACGAATGGCACGAGAACAGTGAAAACTTTTGGTGTCGTAACGGGGCCCATTAACCGTTAGATCGAAGCTCTGATCGCGATCAATGAATTGCATTGGAACGGTGAAAACTTTTGGTGTCCTAGCGGGACCCATCGGGCGTTAGATCGAAGGTCTCTTTGCGCCCTACACCCGCCATGGGAACGGTGACATCTTTTGGTGTCACAACAGGGCCCATCATCCATCATATCAAAACTCTCTTCATGCTCTACAACTGCCACAGGAACGGGGACAACCTTTGGTG
>NW_010363814.1:0-462 GCF_000414095.1 Morus notabilis | reverse complement strand
TAATAAATAAAAATGGTACGGTAATAAATTTAATTACCATGGAGATGGCATTGACTTTATATGGCCATGACTGTCGCACCACCAACCTATTCTTGCTTATTGTAATTGTCGATAACATCTGGGGCAAGAATTGTACAACCATCCTTGAGATGTTGAAAAGTTTACTATGGTCGCTCTTACAGTGAATTTTTCACCCTGCATAAAAGATAGAATACTTGGTTTTAAATTGTTTACTAAGTGTAGTAAAAAAAATGATAAGAAAGTTAATAGTACTAACCATATTATTTTGTGCATCCAATGTTTTGAGTTCGTTTATTGTTCTTCTGTTTGCTGATATTTGTTCTTCAATTGTTTGGATGGGTATTTTTGGTGGTGGTAGGAATTCAATTAGTTGATTTTGATGGGAAAATCTATATGTATAAAAATATGAATAAGTTAAGGAAAATATAAATAAAATGTATG
>NW_010363813.1:0-637 GCF_000414095.1 Morus notabilis | reverse complement strand
TTTTTGTTGTCTTGGTTACTAAGAAATGACTTCCAGAGTTTCTTTTTGCGTATACTAAACCTTGTGGTAAGATGGATGTTAATGCATGTCAGCTGAGAAAATTTCCAAGTTTAAGTGCTTGATTTTTGGTGTGTTAAGAGAGTAGAGAAAATGACTTTTGAACCTTCATTGATCTTTTGAGTTGGTAAAATCACTGTTAGAACATCATTACATGGTTAGTTGTATGATTGGTGCATATGCTTGAGGGATGAATTTAGGGTTAGATAGGAATGATCTTATGTAATAAAGCCTCATTTCTTATCTTTTAATTAAAAAAAAATGAGCAAGAGCAACATTTCACAGATCATGTAGTTTGGTTGTAATCACATTTGATGCTATATAGCTATTTGTCAAAAGAACACCTTTCTACATTCACTTCATTATTACAGGTTGTCTCTTGCCAAAAAAAAAAAGAAGAAAAAAAAAAGAGAAAAAAAAAAGAAAAAAAAAAGAGAAATTTATTTTCCTATGCTTTGTTTTGGCTCTTTGTTCATTTTTATAAATTTCTGTTTAACCTGAATGAAATCTCAAAAGTTGGTTTGTGGTAAAAATGGTGGAATGTTCTAGTAGTTGATTAACCTATCTTTTGGTAAATGTT
>NW_010363812.1:589-1053 GCF_000414095.1 Morus notabilis | reverse complement strand
TCTCTTCGCCCTCTACAACTGCCACGAAAACAGTGACAACTTTTGGTGTTGTAACGGGCTCCATTAGTTGTTAGATCGAAGCACTCTTCGCAATCTACTACGGCCACAGGAATGCTCAAAACTTTTGGTGCGTAACGGGGCCCATCAACCGTTAGATCTAATCTCTGTTCGCGCTCTAGAACCGCCACGGGAACGGTGACATCTTTTGGTGTTGTAACGGGGCCCATCATCCGTTATATCGTAGCTCTCATCGCGCTCTACCACCGCCACTGGAATGGCAACCACGTTTCGGTTCGAAACGGGGCCCATCAGCCGTTAGATTAATGCTGTCTTCGCGATCTACAACGGCCACGGGAATGGTGACAACTTTTGGTGTCCTATCGGGGCCCATCAGCCGTTACATCGAAGCTCTCTTCGCACTTTACAACCGCCACGGGAACGATGACAACTTTTGGTGTCGTAAC
>NW_010363812.1:0-546 GCF_000414095.1 Morus notabilis | reverse complement strand
ACGACAACTTTCGTAGTCGTAACAGGGCCCATCATCCGTTAGATCGAAGCTCTCTTCGCGCTCTACAACCGGCACTGGAACAGGGACAACTTTTGGTCTCATAACAGCATCACCCGTTAGATCGAAGCTCTCTTTGCACTCTACTACAGCCACGAGAATGGCAACAACTTTTGGTGTCGTAACGGGGCCCATCAGCCGTTAGATCGAAGGTCTCTTCGTGATCTACAACTGCCACGTTTACGGTGAAAACTTTTGTTGTCGGAACGGGGCTCATCATCAGTTACATCGAGCTCTCTTCGCGCCCTACAACCGCCACGGGAACGCCGACAACTTTTGGTGTCGAAATAGGCCCCATCAGCCGTTAGATCGAAGCTCACTTCACGCTCTACTGCTGCCATGGGAACGGTGAAAACTTTTGGGGTCGTAATGGGGCCCATCAGCCATTAGATCGAAGCTCTCTTCGCACTCTACAAGTGCCACGGGAACAGCGACAACTGTTGGTGTCAAAATGGGGCCCATCAGCCGTTAGATCGAAGCTCACTTCGC
>NW_010363811.1:0-207 GCF_000414095.1 Morus notabilis | reverse complement strand
ATTCATATTGTGTCTGTGTCCTTGTTCCACATAATCTCATTATTCGAAAAACACTCATTCAATATCTCACCATATTAATAGTGCAGATAACACCATTCCATTCTTAATGGGAATGACATGTATTAATAATGTTTTAATCAAAGAGTCTGAACTTTAATTTAAATTCATTATGAACATTACTTTTTGATTATTGTCCTTAAACATTAT
>NW_010363810.1:0-768 GCF_000414095.1 Morus notabilis | reverse complement strand
GCACTCTTCACGATCTACGAATGGCACGGGAACGATGACAACTTTTGGTTTTGAAATGGGTCCCATTAGCTGTTTGATCGAAGCTCTCTTCCTGATCTACAACTGCCACAGGAACGGTGAAACTTTTGTTGTGTAACGGCACCCATCAACCGATAGATCTATTCTCTGTTTGCACTCTACAACTGCCACGGGAACGGTGGAACTTTTGGTGTCGTAACGGGGCCCATCAGCCGTTAGATCGAAGCTCTCTTCGCGCCCTACAACCGCCACTGGAATGGCGACAACGTTTGGTGTTGAAACAAGGCCCATCAGCCGTTAGATCGAAGCTCTCTTCGCGCCCTACAACCGCCACTGGAATGGCGACAACGTTTGGTGTTGAAACAAGGCCCATCAGCCGTTAGATCGAAGCTCTCTTCGCACTCTACAATCGCCCCGGGAAGGGTGACAAATGTTAGTGTCGTAACGGGGCCCATCAACTGTTAGATCGAAGAAGCACTCTTCACGATCTACGAATGGTACGAGAACGATGACAACTTTTGGTTTTGAAATGGGTCCCATCAGCTGTTTGATCGAAGCTCTCTTCCTGATCTACAACTGCCACGGGAACGGTGGAACTTTTGGTGTCGTAACGGGGCCCATCAGCCGTTAGATCAAAACTCCGTTCACGCCGTACATCCACCACGGGAACTGCAGCAACTGTTGGCATCGTAATGGGGCCTATCAGCCATTAGATTGAACCTCTCTTCGCGATCTACAACTGCCACATTT
>NW_010363809.1:4955-5956 GCF_000414095.1 Morus notabilis | reverse complement strand
GAACCCTGAACCCTACTCCCTGAACCCTTAGCCCTGAACCCTGAACCCACAACCATGAACCCTGAACTGTGAACCGTGAACCCCGAACCGTGAACCCCGAACCCTGAATGTCGAACCCTGAACGCCGAACCCAAAACCCTAAACACCAAACCCTAAACCCTAAACCCTCAACTCTGAACCCTTAACCCTTAACCCTTAGACCTTAGCCCTGAACCCTGAGCCCTGAGCCCTTAGGCCTGAACCCTGAACCCTGAACCCTGAACCCTGAACCTTGACCCCGAACCCTAAACCCCGAACCAAAATCACACTGAACCCCGACCCACGAGCCCCGAGGCCTGAGCCCTGAGCCCTAAACCGTGAACCTTGAACCCTGAACCCTGAACACTGAAGCCTAAACCTTGAACCTTAAATCCTGATGCGTGAACCCTGAACCCTGTAGCCCGAACCCCAAACCCCGAACCCAGAACCCCGAACCCAGAACCCCGAACCCCGAACACCGAACCTCGAGCCCCGAGCGCCAAGCCCAGATCCCTGAGCCGTAGCCTTGAACCCTGAACCCTGAATCCGGAGCCCTGAAACGTGAACCCTGAGCCCTGAGCCCTGAGCCCTAAGCCCGGAACCCTGAACCCTGAACCGTGAACCCTGAACCGTAAACCCTTAACCCTAAACCCTAAACCCTAAACCCCAAACCCAGACCCCAAACCCCAAAACACAAACCCCAAACCCTAAACCATACACACCGAACCCCAAACCCCAAACCCCAAACACCAAACCCTAAACCCTAAACCCTGAACCCCGAACCCTGAACCCCGAACCCTAAACCCTGAACCCCGAACCCTGACCCCCGAACTCCGAACGCTGAACCCTGAACCCTAAACCCAAAACCCCCTAAATCCCCAACACTGAACCCAGAACCCAAAACCATAAACCCTGAACCCTGAATCCTGAACCGTGAACCCTGAACCCTGAACCCTGAACCCTGAACCGTGAACCGTGAACCG
>NW_010363809.1:0-1234 GCF_000414095.1 Morus notabilis | reverse complement strand
AAACCCCAAACCCTAAACCCCAAACCCTAAACCCCAAACCCTAAACCCTAAACCCTAAACCCCAAACCCTAAACCTTAAACCCAAAACCCCAAACCCCAAACCCTTAACCCCAAACCCTAAACCCCAAACCTAAAACCCCAAACCCTATACCCTATACCCTAAACCCTAGACCCTAAATCCTTGACCCTAAACCCTAGACCCTAAACCCTTAACACCAAACCCTAAACCCTAAACCTCAAACCCCAAACCCTAAACCCCAAACCCCGAACCCTAAACCTAAAACCCTAAACTCTAAACCCCAAACCCCAAACCCTAAACCCCAAACCCCGACCCCCGATCCCCGAACCCCTAACCCTGAACCCTGAACCCTGAACCCTACACCTTGAACCCTAAGCCCTGAACCCTAAACCCTGAACCCAGATCCCTAAACCCTGAACCCTCAACTATGAACCGTGAACCCCAAACCGTGAACCTCGACCCCCGATCCCCGAACCCCTAACCCTGAACCCTGAACCCTGAACCCTACACCTTGAACCCTAAGCCCTGAACCCTAAACCCTGAACCCAGATCCCTAAACCCTGAACCCTCAACTATGAACCGTGAACCCCAAACCGTGAACCTCGAATCCCGAATGCCGAACCCTGAACCCCGAACCCCAAACCCAAAACCCCAAACCCTAAACCCTCAACTCTAAACCCTGAACTCTGAACCCTGAGACCTTAGCCCTGAACCTTGAGCCCTGAGCCCTGAACCCTGAACCGTAAACCCTAAACCCTAAACCCTAAAGCCAAAACCCCAAACCCCAAACCCCAAACACCAAAACCCAAACCCGAAACCCTAAACCCTAAACCCTAAACCTTAAACGCCAAGCCCCAAACCCCAAATGCCAAACCCTAATCCCTAAACCCTGAACCCTGAACACCGAACCCCGAACCCCAAACACTGAACCCCGAACCCAGAACCCCGAACTGCGAACCCTGAACCTTGAACCCTAAACCCAAAACCCCCTAAATCCCCAACATTGAACCCAGAACCCTAAACCCTGAACCCTGACCCTAAACCCTAGACCCTGAACCCTGAACCGTGAACCCTGAACCTCGAACCCCGAACCCTAAACCCCGCACGCCGGACCCTGAACCCCAAACCCTAAACCCCAAACCCCAAATCCTAAGCCGTAAACCCTAAACCCTAAACCCTAAACCCTGAACCCTGAACCCTGAACCATGTCCCCTG
>NW_010363808.1:0-311 GCF_000414095.1 Morus notabilis | reverse complement strand
AGTGAAAAAGTGCAATTTACTCTTTCTTGAAAGTTTGTACAAAATTACAGTGCAAACTCATCAAAATCGATATTTTAACCCTTTTTTTTTGTATACTACAAAATTTTTACAGAAAAAGTTTACTGCCAATAAGAAGATGTTTGGTTCATGGAATCATGAGATTAAAACCGTTTTCGATTTACGTGTATTTTTTGTGAGAGAAAACACTGTAGCGAATCATGAATCATGATTCAAATCATAGTATAAATTCCCTTTCAAGATGTATTGAAATTTCTGAAATCTCGGAGAAATATCAAGCACCCCAATTATTC
>NW_010363807.1:0-835 GCF_000414095.1 Morus notabilis | reverse complement strand
AAATAGTTTAAAATGATTATTTTTCTATGCGCATATTTGAAAGGTGCTACCAAATTGCTTTCGCTATCCAGGATGAAGTGGAGGATCTTGAGAAGGCTGGTATCAATGTGATCCAAATTGATGAGGCTGCTTTGAGAGAAGGTTTGCCTCTTAGGAAGTCTGAGCAAGCTTTCTACTTGGATTGGGCTGTCCACTCCTTCAGGATCACCAACTGTGGCGTCCAGGACACTACACAGGTAATATTCCTCCACAATTTGATTTTTGCTTTTATTTTTTATTTTTTATTTTTTTTTAAAATCTATTTACGATGTTGGATTATTTGGATGAATCTAATATTTGTAACCCGCATACAGATCCACACTCACATGTGCTACTCCAACTTCAACGACATTATCCACTCAATCATCGACATGGATGCTGATGTGATCACCATTGAGAACTCGCGTTCCGATGAGAAGCTTCTGTCTGTCTTCCGTGAGGGAGTGAAGTATGGTGCTGGAATTGGGCCGGGTGTGTATGACATCCACTCTCCTAGAATACCATCAACTGAAGAGATTGCTGACCGCATCAACAAGATGCTTGCCGTGCTTGAGACCAACATTTTATGGGTTAACCCCGACTGTGGTCTCAAGACTCGCAAATACTCTGAAGTCAAGCCAGCACTCAAGAACATGGTCGATGCCGCCAAGCTCCTCCGCACCCAGCTCGCCAGTGCCAAGTGAGTGATGTGAGGAAAAAGGCTGTGGATTGAATTGGGAAAGATGACAGGCAAAAACAAAAACAAAGAAAAAAGTCTTCTCTTATTGGTCTAATAATTGTGTGATGGAATATTTAG
>NW_010363806.1:0-1303 GCF_000414095.1 Morus notabilis | reverse complement strand
ACCTAAAGAAATGATGTTTAGTTTATAGATTCAGAATTATAATTCAGAATTATTCTCAATTTACGTGTATTTTTTATAAAAAAAATATTATAATGAGTCACGAATTATGATCCGAATCATGATATGAATTCACCAATCAAACGTTGTTAAAAGTAGGGACAGACCCACTTAAAGTTCAGCTCAAGTGGCTCCTTTAATTTTTGGTTTTCGAGAATTTTTTTTCAAACACTTTTGTCCCTTCTTAAAATTTTGTAGTCACATGTTTATTCTTTTTCAGGCCAAGTAGCTCCTTTAACGTTTAAGTCTCTGAGAATCTTTTTCTAACACTTTTATCCCTCCTTAAAATTTTATAATTACAAGTTTTTTACACATGTTTAAAATATTTTCTATAATCTTCCAAATTCTAGTTTCATGTTTACTCATTTGTAATAGAAATAAGTCAAACTAACAATATGAGTTTATAATTTTGTAGACTTAAACTTAAAGTGAATTACACTCGATTAGAATTTTGATTCTTTGTAAGAATAAATGAAAGATGATTCATTTGTAAGAATAAATGAAAGATAAAAATATAGATTGAAAAGGTATAAAAGTAAAAGAGCAAAGGCTTTAAAAAGAAAACAAGATAGTTATGTGGTTATTTTACTTCTAAATTTTTATTTAACTCATGCCCCTTGAAAAAAATCTTCTTGCTACACCACAGTTTGAAATTTCTTTCCTTAGTCACCTGAAAAAATTTATCTTGCTACACCACTGTTAGAAAATTTCTTTTATTTATTGGTTTCGTTGTTCATTTCACCAATTTGAATTTTCAGTTTTAAATGTATACAGTAAAAAGCTATCAAAAAATGTCACATCTATTTTTTTTTTTTTGCTACAGTGAAAAACTCTAAGAAAATATCATATCTCAACTCGAATTGAAAACTCAAATCCACAAAGTGAACAAGACGTTAAAAATTTCAAATCGCCAAACTGATCAAAACTCTTTTACAATTTTGTTATCTTCTCTAGATTTTTATACACGTAGCTTTCTATTGATTTGGATTTTTTCCTTTCTTGGTTTGATAGGTTTGGACTTATACTTTCAATTCTCAATTCTGTGTAATTCTTCTGTTATTTAACTAGCTAATCAAATACTTAAAAAGAGATTGGTTCTTCTTACTCGATTTTGAAATGTTCTTAGAAGGATTTTATCTATTTCACATTTTTAACTATTAATTTTAACTATTTAATAAAATAACTAAAAAAAAAATTGCGAAAAATTCAAAATTTGAAAGGAAATAAAAAGAAAAAGAAAGTTATC
>NW_010363805.1:0-622 GCF_000414095.1 Morus notabilis | reverse complement strand
GGCCCCAAAAGATGTAAATGTAAACATAGAATTATATGTTCTAATGTTTCTTCAGAAATGTGCGGTTATCTATCCTCCATGATAATTGAGTAATTCATCTAGTATAGGAGTTTTTTTAGGCAAAGATAGGGTAATTTTTCCATCTCTGCAGCAAAGATTATATTTAGGAGTGTTATTCTTCCTGATTCGCTCATTAAACCAGAAAAGAGCGCCACATAGTTGGCAGGTGCAAGAACAGCCTTCAAAATCAATGTATGTATCGATGATACCTATAGAAATCATAAGATATTAGTACTAGCATTGCATAAAAAGTTGTAATCATTTAAATCCAATGGTTGGTATGGATGAGGGAATTACATTCTCCATCGCAGTTTTCAGACGTCGACAAAAGCGATAGAGCATTTGTTGGAGATTGAAAGGATCTCATCATTGTATCAAATATGGATCGAGAAATCGTTGTTGATACTTGATAGCGGTTCAATATTTTCATTAATTTAGTTCGAGCATTCATCAATCACATTATTAAAATTTTGTTCCACTTCCGATGTAACACGATTCGTGATCGTTTTTTTGATATTTTTATCTTATTCATTTGTTGATCACAATATATGAGATCACTTGA
>NW_010363804.1:0-800 GCF_000414095.1 Morus notabilis | reverse complement strand
TGACAAGGTATCGAGCTAAAAGATTTAAAGAAGACTTGAATAACCTAGTTCAAAGAGTTCTACAAGAAGAAGAAATTGTGTTCACTACTGAGGGTGGACAAAGGCTAGTGTTGCTCATTAAAGTTGATCCGGAAGAGAGCTACTCAAGCATGGCCAAATTCGCATGACATCCCAAGGCTCACGTGCATGGGAATGCTCCAAGGGGTTAGGCGCATATTCCAAGCAAGGGATCAAGTCAAAATTGTGGATTAAACATTTAAATTCCATAGTATGCGATTTAAAGGAGGAAGTGGATTCAAAATTTGGATTCCTTCCCTAGGATAAGCTTTAGGCTTGCGTTTATCTTGTTTTTAGGTTTATCTTATTTTAGGCTTCTATCTCATTAAAGATAGAATAGGACTTTTCAATTTTTAAACCTTTTCAGTTTGCTTTCGGCTATTTAAGGCAGAAAAATGAAATTAATGAGAAGTTTTGATTTTCATTCAATTTGTGAGATATTCTTCATGTGTTCTTGAAGAAACTATTCTGAACTTATCAAGGTTTCCTTGTGGCGATCAAACTTGACTTATCAAATACTCGTTTGTGGCGTCTTCACCATACCAGGGTTCTTGCTTCGCTAAGCAACAGGTCGCGGTTTCCATCAGTTCTTGAAGATCTTGGATCGTATTCCATATTTGGCTACGGGTTTCGTCACATCGTTGCCAGGGTTCGTATCAGGGGCGGCCCCGATACGCTCCCGGTGCGGCCCTAGGGCGGCCCCGGTGCAGCCCTGGTAAGGCCTTGGGGCGGCCCCGGGGCGG
>NW_010363803.1:0-494 GCF_000414095.1 Morus notabilis | reverse complement strand
CTAGAAACTATATGCTGGTATATTCCGGGGAGGATTTGACACCTCTAGGGTATACAGATTCAGATTTTGAATCCTGTTTGGATTCTAGGAAATCGACTTCGGGTTCTGTGTTTACTCTGGGAGGTGGTTCCATCGTTTGGAGGAGTGTCAAGCAAACTTGCACTTCTGACTCAACGATGGAAGCCGAGTATGTGGCAGCTAGTGATGCTTCAAAAGAAGCAGTGTGGCTCCACAAATTTTTGATGGATCTTGAAGTTGTTCCTGGTGTGGATAAGCCATTGAGACTATACTGTGATAACAGTGCGGCAATAGCTAACACCAAAGAACCAAGATATCAGAAAATGAGTAAGCACATAGACAGGAAGTATCACGTAATAAGAAGCTTTATTGAAGAAGGGCATGTGGAAATATGCAAGATCGCGTCGGATGACAATATGGCTGACCTGTTCACGAAGGCCCTACCGGCCAAGGTCTTCGAGAAGCATGTCGAGGCT
>NW_010363802.1:520-1303 GCF_000414095.1 Morus notabilis | reverse complement strand
CGAGCCAAGCCGAGAGCCGCGAGCCGAGCCAAGAAGCCGCGAGCCAACCCAGCTGACACGTGTCAATCACTGCCGCACCGCAGGCCGTGGAACCCAGCTGTCCCCTCGCAGACGCGCGCCTGGCGCGCACCGCCCGCTCTCTGCGCGAGTTCTCCTCACGCGCGTGTCAGGCCTGCTTCCTCTCTCTTCCGCGTGGGTCCCGCGTGCTAGTGCCCCTCCAGCCAGGTCTCGCCACGTGTCCCACTGTTCCCCCACATACGCGCGTTTCCCGCGCACGCTCCCTCTCCGCGCGAGTTTCCCTCCCGCGTGCGTCCAGTTCTCTTCCACGTGGGCCAGTTGTGTACCACTTCTTCTCCCGCGCACGAATCATTTGGCAACACGTGTCCCACTCGTCAGAAACGTGATGATTTTTCTACCTCGATTAAGCATCCGATTTGTATATTTTTAGCATATTCAAACTCTATAAATAGGATCATTATCTAAGTGATAGGAGTTAGAATTTTTAGAGCAAAAATTCTCACATATTTTCTTGTTCTTATTCTCATACTTTCTTTTTAGAATTTTATGAGAATTATGTGTAAGTTAGGCTAGAGTATTTAGGTGAGTCTAGAGATGATCCTATATGTGTAGTGAATTTATTTGGATTTTTGATTCTCCAATGGTTTGTAAGTTTTATACATTTGAGTAAATAATTTTCTTTTATCATATTTCTTCTTCTTATCAATATATTTTATTGTCAACTTTCATATAAATCTAGTCAAGCTCTTTTTATGTGATTATTGC
>NW_010363802.1:0-427 GCF_000414095.1 Morus notabilis | reverse complement strand
TAATTCTAAACGTTAGAATTTTATTTACTTGAATACATTTTTAATTCATATGTTCTTCAAATATTTATTTTCTGATTGTTTGTTTGGGATGTGAAACTTTCAATTGAGTCAATTTATGAATCAAAATCCAAATAGGTGAACAAAGCATATGGAGGATTCTCAAAGCCTTACCACTTTTATTTATTGAATTTTCTCCATTTTAAATTGTTAAAAAAATCATCAAAAACACTCATTCTTTTTCTTTGTTTGATTGCTTACTTTCCTAACGCTTTTTATTTGCTAATCATTTCTTGTTCAATTTAACACTTCCTTGTGGGATCGACCGTTCAAATTGTACTACAATTGACCGCTTGTTTTTGTCACGTTTGGGTGTAATCAACTGCTCCACCAGGACTTAATGTTTTTGTAAACCCAAATACTTTAAGAT
>NW_010363801.1:0-306 GCF_000414095.1 Morus notabilis | reverse complement strand
GGTTGAAATTATTCCCAGGTAAACTCAAATCCAGATGGTCAGGACCATTTACAGTAGCCACGGTTTTTCCACATGGAGCTGTGGAATCACAAGAGGAGAAATCCGGAAGAAAGTTCTTGGTAAACGGACAACGAGTCAAGCATTATTGGGGAGGACCTATGGAATGTTCCAAGACCTCTGTCACAATGAGCGATGACTAAAAAGGGGAAGACGTCAGGCTGAAGACGTAAAAACAAGCGTTATTGGGAGGCAACCCGAAGTTTTTAGTTTTCTTCATTTCATTCCATCTTGATGCTTTCTTTTTAG
>NW_010363800.1:0-504 GCF_000414095.1 Morus notabilis | reverse complement strand
GGGCCCATCATCCGTCATATCGAACCTCTCTTCGTGCTCTAAAACTATCACGGGAACGGGGACAACCTTTGGTGTCGTAACGGGGCAAGCGCATCAGACGTTATATCGAAGCTCTCTTCGCGCCCTACCACCACCACTGGAATGGCGACAACGTTTGGTGTTGAAATGAGGCCCATCAGTCGTTAGATCGAAGCTCTCTTCAACCGCCCCGGGAAGGGCGACAAATTTTGGTGTCGTAACGGGGCCCATCAGCCGTTAGATCGAAGCTCTCTTCGCGATCTACAACTAGCACGGGTACAGCGACAACTTTTTATGTCGTAACGGGTCCCATAATCCGTCAGATCAAAGCTCTCTTCCCCCTCTACAACTGCCACGAATTTAGCGATAACTTTTTGTCTCGTAACGGGGCCAGCCCATCAGAGGTTATATCGAAGCTCTATTCGCGCTCTACCACTGCCACTAGAATGGCGACAACATTTGGTGTTGAAACGGGGCCCATCAGCC
>NW_010363799.1:0-481 GCF_000414095.1 Morus notabilis | reverse complement strand
TAAGACGGCAACACATATAAGCATGATAATGACAGCAATATTGACAAAACTAAATTGGGACTCAATCTTTTACCATTATTTGATGGAACTTCAATATTGATTATATTTGTTGGCCACCCAGAGAAATTTAATCGAAATTCTTGCTCATCACAGTAATATGTGTGACGACCCTTCTTGCTACTCCAAGAGAAATGCTTCGAGTATGTGTTATCTGCCCTACAATACTTTGAAAATGGCATCATCCATAGTGAAGAAGCAAATGAATTGAACAACAGTCGAGTTGTCCCCTGTTTTTCACAAGATTATATGAAAAGCACGTGTTAGAACATTAACCAAAAAAACAAAGTAAAAGTCGTAGAATAACTGTTATGTTGAAATTTGAGAACAAGTTGGTGATACTTTGCTATATCTTCCTGAAGTTATTCAATTTTGCTAGGAAAATTATCGAAGGCTAGTACGGATTAAATGAGGATTATGTCTT
>NW_010363798.1:0-514 GCF_000414095.1 Morus notabilis | reverse complement strand
ATAGTCATTGCATATAGATCAATCCTCCATAAATAATTCATAATTGGAGTAAGGTAAAATCCGTTAACCTCTCTAATTACTTCCTTATCCTTGAGTGCCATTGATTCTCTAATGGACAGTGATTCATAAAACACATTCATGAATCGGAGCTCCTACTGGTCCAAGTACCGAATCAACCCTCAAGAGAATTATTTATCTACTTCTTTCTTAAGAAGGAATGGATTCCATCTCGTATAATAACATTCCCGGCTACCTACTTCATCATGTCTCCAAAATACAGGGAATAGGATTCAGGATCTCAGAATCCGTACCGAGTAAATCAAAAGACACAAATTCATAAATAAGAGTCTGTTAAGAACTCAGGATTAAGACCATCCTATATACGACCATTGGTAGACTCCATTAGAATTTCTATACTTAACGGAATTATTAGAAATTCATATTGTGTTTATGTCTTTGTTCCATATAATCTCATTATGTAAAATACACTCATTCAATATCTCACCATATTAAC
>NW_010363797.1:23424-78139 GCF_000414095.1 Morus notabilis | reverse complement strand
AAATATAAAATTCAACATAACATTAATGTCTCATGAAAATAAACTAAGGGTTCAAAAAAAAATTAAAGCTCTAAAAATAACTAATCAAATCTCAAAATCATATAAAACTAAATTCTAAAAGCTCCATCTAAAACCTAAATAATAAATAAAAACGATAAAGACAATATTATTCTAACTTGTTTATCTCTTAAAGATCTTATGTTAAACAAAGTTACCATTTATAATAAAAATTTAGGAATTATTAGTATTTTTAAGATGGTAAACTAGTAAAATACTTTTTTTATCCCTTATTTTTTAAGTACTATTATAATATATAACATATTTGTATAAAAAAATTTTAAAAATATATGCATATGGCGCCTCTTTTTTGGAGGACAATATAAATCCTCATACTCGCCTTCATTCCTATTTAACAACTCATATACCCAATCTATTCAGGGTGGATATATGTGGGTACCCACACTCACATATAAAATGCTGCTCATCCTTAATCGGTAAAGCATATAGTGTAATTTAGGTAAAATTTTTAAATAAATTTATAAAATTTTCATTCAAAAAAATTTCAGCCATTTAATTATTTTTCCCTTTTTTGAATATCATATTTACCTCTATAATCTTTATCCTCAGGTAATAGACCTGATAGTTTCGTATTTTTAGTTTTTTCTTCAAAAAGAGGAAAAATTAGCATGAGAATGAAGCAAAAAGCTATTCATCTGTGAGTGTATATAGTACATTGAGCGAGGAATATCAAGAGTGCTAATATCGTATAAAGATAATCTTTTTATAAATTTATAATGGAAGAATTTGGGATTCAATTATAATAGCTTCTTTAATGGGTCTTTTTACGCTTGTTATTCATATAATCATGATTTTAAAATCTTTAATGAAAATGAAATTTTCAATTATCCTCATTCGAGGATGGAAAAGATAAAAAGAGATTTCCTTTGCTTTGGGAAGGTAGAAAAGAGGAGGGAGTATGGGTCTCCGGCCTGTAAAGCTCATGAATCGAGCACTTTTAGGCAAGTGGTTATGAATATTTTGAGAGGAGAGGATTCCTAGGCTTTTTTTTTTTACAGCTCTTTTTTTTACTACAGTATTTTCTTTCACAAAATTTTAAATTTATTTTTTTTACAACTCAAACTCTATTGCTATAGTGTTTTTTTTCACAAAAATCCAACTTCAACTTTTTTGCTACAGTGTTTCATCTCACATAAAAAGTTAAGTTGTGATTTGAATTGTGAAAAGAAAAACACTCTATTTCTCATTTATAGAAATGTAGTGGGAAAAAATAATAAACTTATATGCGACATGTTCATAACTATATTCAACATTATTTAAATAATATATCATGACACCAATATTATTTGAATCAATATTAGATTTTGATTACGTTTGAGTCTCATAAAACTTCCTTTTGGTATTGAAAAATTTAACATGGATGATTTTTTTAATCAAAAACTTATATATTTATGTAATTTTTAATGTTTATACTATCATAAAGTATTAGAAATATGTTCTAATGCAAATTTTTGTAATTTCCGTATTTTTCTTTGAGATTTCCACTTATATCGATATTTTCTCCGAAATTTTCGTTAGACTAGAGAATTGATATTTCCACTTATACTAATATTTTCACCCTTGCTTATTTGTTTTGCGATTTTACTTCACATCACATGCGTGAGATAAGCATTTAGTCATTGTTTTTATTTCTTTATTTCGTAATTATTGTCTCCGAGTACTTCTAAAAAAGATAAATTTTATAAATTCTTCCTTAACTTTATCACTTATATCAATATGCTTTAAAAAATTATTTTTTTGGGTCATTTGAAATCATTAACCAATTGACTTTAAAATGTACAAGTTATGCTCTCTGAACTTCATCACTTGTGTCAACATGTCCTCTGTAATTAACTCTGTTAAGTTTTTTAACGGAAATCCTTATAAACTCCATCTGAACTTTATCACTTGTATCAATATAATCCTTAAACTTTAAAATGTACTTATTGTGTCCTCTGAACTATGATATGTCTCTAGCTTTTCCCCCTCCATCTTGAATCTATCAGTTTTTTTGAACAAAACTGTTGATATTACTATTAAATTACTAATTAACTATGATATTTGGGGTTTATTAAATACCATTCCATCTAAGAATGTTAGTTAGGTATCAATTCTCAGAACATTAATTGATTAGATGCAATAAAAAGGGAACAAGACAAGGAGCAAATAGGTTTTTTAATTTCTTAATTTTTTTTCTTTTTCATTGGAATAGGTTTATTAAATTAACAAGTTTCTTAATGTAGATAATAGATTTTTTCTTGAATTTATATTACCTGCTTTTTTTTCTTAAGATTTTTTTTTTAAAGTTTGTTAAGTTAATGGGTTTTCTAATGTTAGTGTTGATTTTTTTAAAGTACAATAAAATAATGACTTGAGTGTATTTAAATTTAAAAATACTATATATGTATAAAGCATAAACGTTTCTAAGATTTTTGCTTTAAAATTGTTAAGTTAATAGGTTTCTTAAGGTTTGTGTTGAAGTTTTTTTTTTTTTTAAATACAATAAAATAAATGACGTGCACTTCTATTTAGGTTAAATATTATGAAAAAACTAAAAAAATTCATTACATTACACTGTGTGCTCCTCATTTTTTTTCTCTTTTTATTACCTATAATCAACTAATTTTTTTTTTTAATTAGTGCCTAACTAACATTTTTAGAGGGAAATATATTCAATAAACCTCAAATATCATAGATAATTAATAATTTAATAGTCATGTCAAAATTTCCATTTAAAAGATGATAGAATCAAGATGAAAGGGGAAAAATTGGAGACATATTATAATTCAAAAGGCACAACAGATTTTTAAAGTTCATGGGACATATTGATACAAATGATGAAGTTCGGGGGATGTTTATAACAGAGTTAACCACATGAGGCATATTGACAAAAGTGATAAAATTTAAGAAGCACAACATACACATTTTAATATTTAGGGGTATGTTGAAATAAGTAATAAAATTCAAGAGCAATTTATAAAATTTTTCCTTCCAAAAGTGGATGATTGTAAGAAGAAGTGGGCTCTTAGCTAGGGCCTTATAAGTAGACATCTTTAGAGTATTTGGGATAAGATTGGTTTGAGATGCTGTTAACACACACATATATATATTTAATTTAAATTGTAATTTCAACTTTTTGTTATAGTATTTTTCTTTTTAAAAAGCTCCTAACTAGCTTGGAATCTTAATTTTTACTGAATCAAGCCATTACACAAGTGCTATCGAGTTTTGAAGTTGTAATAACCATAGAGCCAAACAGTTAGAAAGAATAAAATTAATGTTTCGTTCATTTTACCGATTCGAGTTTTGTTACAGTAAAAAGCTCTCAGAAACAGTCACATCTAACTTTTTTGCTATAGTAAGAAACTCTCATATAAAGTCATATATCAATTCGAATTAAAAACTCGAATCAGTGAACTAAACAAGTTCTAAAAAGATGATAGAGAGGATTAATTATACATAAGATGCAGCTCATGTGCCAAGAAGCAGCGGTGGAGCCCTTGTGAAGCGTAGATCAAAGCCAATAAATTTAATTACATAATTACGTTTATTATAGTTATTGTTTTTGGTCGTTTCGTACAAAGGTTTTTTCTCTAACCATATAATTTATTTTAAAAAGATGTATATAATTGATTAAATAGAGCGTGTGAATAGAAGCCGCCAATAAAATTTGATACAAAGAATAATAATAAATTGTATCACGTTTAATAGCAACTTAGAATCCGTTCAGTTTTCTAATTTGAATTTTTAATTTGAGTTGAGATATGATATTGTGCGAGAATTTTTTACTGTAACAAAAAAATTAAATATAACTATTTTTGAGAATTTTTTACTATAACAAAACTCAAATTCTTAACTCGAATCTGTGAAAAGACGGAGGTTAGCAAGTTAATGTCGAATTAGAAAAAGTTTATTGAGGCGTGCGTGGTCCTGTTCTAGCAAAAATAAAATAAATAATTTTATTTTTTTAAATTGAGGCGTGGTTCTTTGCGAATGAGGGATTCAAAGGGCGAGAATTGGAATTGGCACGGTCGCTTTCCTTCTAATCAATACCAGTAAACGACAGCCTTCTTGGTCGAAAACAAAAGCAAAAACGACAGCCCACAGGATTTGACCAGTTTAAAGTTTGTAAACTTCAAAGCAAACAGTAGGAGATGACAAATCAGATGGAGCTGTTTGTTTCATAAATATCGTGGGCTGGGGGAGGACTGAGAGGAGACACCAGATTCTAGAAGTTACTTTCACCTTCCCTGCCTCCTACAATCTGATCCTCATCCCACTTTCCCTGGTCCGCGCGTGAATTCACGCGCCTTCCTTTTCTCCTCACTCGAGAAAACTACTTAACGTAAAGAGATGCCTTTTGTGATAAATAAAAAAAAGAAAACTATTAATAGAGTGTTAATTGTCCCGTTCACTTTGCTGATTCGAGTTTAGAATTTGAGTTGAGATGTAATTTTATGTGAGAGCTTTTTATGTAGCAAAAAAGTTAGATGTGATTGTTTATGAGAACTTTTTACTGTAGAAAAACTCGAATTCTAAACTCGAATCAGCGAAGTGAACGGGGCCTAATAGTTCTATAATTCAGAATTATGATTTTAGTTTAAATCAATCTTTGTTTACAAAAAGTAAAAAGTAGTTTTGATTTGACTCATTCATAATCAGTGTTTGATTTGAATAGTTTTGATTCAAGATTTGAATCCGGATGTGATGTTTTAAACTAAAATCACTTCTAATTCTAAAATCACCCACCCCTGGTTTTGGATGGTTCAAACCCCTGATCCTGGTTTTAGTTTTAGAACTATGATTTGGACCCAAAATTATGAATCATAATTCTAGTTCTAAAATTAAAACTAGAATCACCATAATTTGAACCCTCATACCAAACAAAGCCTAAGTTTTTTTAATTTGTATGTTCTTGTACTTAAATAAATTTAATAATAACTCAAAAAAAATTAATTCTGATAATATCTAATAGACGAAAACACATGGTAGGATAATTTACTTGTTTTAATTTTTAAGAATAAGAAAAAAGAGTTTTTTCGGTAATCTGAATTTTGAACGTCAAATCTGATCAAAATTACGTTAAATTAAAAAATAAATAGAATAAATATATTTTAATACAAATTTAACGGTTGAAATTAATGTGTTGTTTGGTGTAAGGGTTCTGAACATGTAACCATGATTCTGGTTTAAAATCAATGTTTATTTAAAAAAAATAAAAAGTGGTTCTGATTTTAATCGCTCATAATAAGTGTTTTGTTAGGATATCTTTGATTTAAGGTTTAAACCTTGATGTGATGTTTTAAACTATGAATCACCGCTGATTCTAAAACCACCCCTTTAGTTTTGGGTGGTTTAAACCACTGATTTTGATTCTAGTTTCAGAACCATGATTTGGACCAAAAATCATGAATCATGGTTCTAGTTCTAAAATCAAAATTAGAATCACCTTAGTTTGAATCTCATTCCAAACGAACTCTTAGGGCTTGTTCATTTGCCCCCAAACTCAAAAAAGTTTGCACTCAAGTTGTAATTTTATTCAAGTTCATGTTCTTTTGTAAAACTTGAGTTTAAACTTAAGTTTGGGGTTAAAATCTAAGTTCAAGTTCCCTCTTCAACTCAAGTTCCTAAACTCAAACTCAATTTAATGAGTAATATTTTTTCTATTATTAAAAACGCAATAACTTTTTCGTTTTAATTCCGATTGAGATGATTTTTTTTCCATGCATTCACAACGAAGAGACGAATAAAACCCCAAACCCCACCCTTATATCCCATTAAAATTTTCCATCACCATTGTGTCTTTTTACCCCGTTCATTTCACCGATTCAAGTTTTGCTATAGTAAATGGCTCTAAAAACCAGTCACATTTAACTTTTTTGCTACAGTAAAAAGCTCTCATATAAAATCACATCTTAACTCGAATTAAAAACTCGAATCATCGAACTAAACAGAAATATTATCTAAATACAAATTCAAGTTTTGATCCACCCAAATACAAAATCAAATAAATTCTCATTTCAAACCATAACTTAAAATGTGCACATCTAAATATAAACTCAAATTAAAATATCAACTCAAACTATACTCAAATACACATTAACTCAAATTAAGATTTGAACTCAATTCACCTTAACTCAAAGGTCCCGTTCATTTCACCGATTCGAGTTTAGAATTTAAGTTTTACTACAGTAAAAAACTTTAAAAAATAATCACATTTAACTTTTTAATTATAATAAAAAATTATCATATAAAATCACATATTAAAAATTTAAATTAACAAACTAAATGGTTCAAAAAAAAATAATGAACACGCTTAAAAGTCTCAAAAAGAGGAAAAAAAAAGGAATACACAAAGATCTCGTTCATTTTATCAATTCGAGTTTAAAATTTAAGTTTTACTACAGTAAAAAGCTCTCATAAACAGTCATATCTAATTTTTTTATTATAATAAAAAACTCTCATATAAAATTACATTTTAACTTAAATTAAAAACTCAAATCAGCGAGCTAAATAGAATAAAAAAAGGCTTAAGAATCGTAAAACCGGGTTTTATGCTATATAGCGTAGGTACGTCCCCAAATTAAAAAGAAGGTGCGAAGCGTGGAAAAGGGCATATTCTCTTCCCATCACTTCCGACTTCTGAAATTTTCCAAGCTTTTCATAGCCTCCATAGCTCTCTCTCTCTCTCTCTCTACTTTCTCTCTCTAAAATCTCTAACCTTTCTCTCTCTAGTCTTCTCTGATCGAATAACCGAGGATGCATTCTGCTCACTTGCTCCTGGAAGAGCCGATTAGGATGGCTTCCATCCTCGAGCCCTCCAAGGCTGTACGTTTTCTTCTCTTCTCTCTCTCTCTCTCTGTTTTTTCTTTATTTGGATCTGAAATTGATTGAATCGGATTGTGATTTTAGGTTTAGCGATTTGATTCGTGATTTTCGATTTTGTTTTGGTGTTTGGTAATTTTGCAGAGCTTTTTTCCCGCAATGACGAAGATTGTGGGTACGCTTGGCCCTAAATCTCGATCCGTGGAGGTTATCTCTGGCTGCCTCAAGGCTGGAATGTCCGGTATATGATTTTATTTTCAGTTTGATTCCACAATTTTATTATTATTTTTTTTTAAAGATTAAAATTGAAATTGGTTGAGTTTTTTTTAAAGAAAAAATGAAGATTTGTTTTTTTGTGTGATTTTGGCTGTATATATGTGGATTATGGGCTTATGACGTGTTTGATACGTTGCATGGCAGTGGCTCGATTTGATTTCTCATGGGGAGACCCGGAATACCACCAGGAGACTCTGGAGAACTTAAAGGCGGCTGTCAAGAGTACTAAGAAGCTCTGTGCTGTAAGTTTTCTGGGCTTTGTCTTGCTGATTAAGAAGTAGGTTTTTTTTTTTTTTGCTGTGAAATTAGTTAGGAAAAAAAGGAATATTAATATGGTCTACTGTTGCTTAAAAAGAGAACAAGATCCATAAACAACAAAAGCAATGTCGAAGGCTTAGATAATGGGTTCCACCTAACCTTATAGTTTGCCCCACATGGTCAGGGTCTATTTCTTACCGGTTCTTAACTCGAGACTGAGGAGTGGGTTTAGGAGATTTTAGGGAAAAAATGTTGAAATCTGATAATTAAGAGCATCATTTAATCAGAAACAGAAAGCAGATGAGTATGTTTTGTATGTAGTAAATTTTCCATAGATTGTTTTTTGCCTTCTAGGCGTTGCCGGGATTCTGTGCTTGACATGGAGAATGTAATGTGGTGCCTGCCAAACAATGCCTTATTTGGTTTTCATTTGCTTTGGGCTTGTGGGTGATGTTATATCATTATCAATTGATTTCTTTTGCAGGTTATGTTGGACACTGTAGGTCCTGAGTTGCAGGTTGTAAACAAAAGCGAAAAGGCTATCTCACTTAAGGCAGATGGTTTGGTTGTTCTGACGCCCGATCAGGGACAAGAAGCGTCCTCAGAGTTGTTGCCCATCAATTTTGATGGACTCTCAAAGGTGCTGCTATAGCTACTTTACATATTTTTTGTCTTAGGAAACATTGTTTTCTTCACCTTGTAGTGTTTTTGAAATAATTAATTGTCCTCATAGCCAGTGGTAATCGATTACTACTCTTGTCCATTGAGATCTTCAGATTCTATTTGCACGTGCAAGGGGCCTGGGTACAGGTTAAAGATCGCATATGCAAGAAAAACCATTCATTTATTTGTACTTATTGTCCAGTATGGTATAATATAATGTATGCTGTAGTTTTTGCACGTGATGCTCTTAAAGTTACTAGTTAGTTGAGAAAAACTTGACATTATGCACATCTCGTATTTCATCCTTAAATTATGTGAGAACTGTAATTTTCGGATAATATGTCATGTCTTCTATTTTAGTTCTTTCTTAATGAAATATCTGACGAACCTTAATATGATTTTGCAGGCTGTGAAGAAGGGAGATACCATTTTTGTTGGTCAGTACCTGTTCACTGGAAGTGAAACTACTTCTGTCTGGTTGGAGGTACCGTTTCAACTACCTACAAAACTAAAGTTCTTTTATGCTATACTTTTCAGCTCACTTGCAAAACTTCCACTGTACCAGTGATGCGGGACAGTTCTCTGTATAGTCCTGGGCAGAACTATTTACTCAGGTGTGGCTGACAAGTTCTATTTTTCACTTTACTAGGTTTCAGAGGTGAAAGGAGACGATGTTGTTTGTGTGGTGAAGAACTCAGCAACCTTGGCGGGTTCTTTGTTTACTTTGCATGCCTCTCAGATTCATATAGAATTGCCTACCCTTTCTGATAAAGATAAGGAGGTAAGTTCTTGTTCTGCAGATCTTAGATTTTGACGTACTGTTCCACAAGGCTTCTCTCTCTCTCTATGACCTTTCTCTTAATTTTATTCTTAGTTTGCCTCCCCTTCTCTTTCTTAATGCTTATTACAGGTAATAAGTACTTGGGGACTTAAAAACAAAATCGACTTTCTCTCTTTGTCATATACCCGTCATGCTGAAGATGTTCGCCAAGTAAGTATCCATCCTTATCTAGTTTTCTGTATCGCCTAACTCTCCAAGTGTTACTTGTTTGAATAACTCTAATAACTGATTTATCTATGCTGTTGTGCAGGCCCGAGAATTCTTTTCTAAGTTGGGTGACCTTCATCAGACTCAGATTTTTGCAAAGATTGAAAACATAGAGGTGGATTGACATATTTCTATTTCAAGTTTTTGCTCTTTTTAGGCTGCTCTTTAGCTTTTCTCTTTTTTTTTTTTTTTAATTTTAATTTTCAATTAAAGTTCTGAAAAATTGTGAACTTTTTTGTTCTAGGGATTGACACACTTCGATGAGATTATACAAGAAGCTGATGGAATTATCCTCTCTCGTGGAAATTTAGGAATTGATCTCCCACCCGAGAAGGTCAGTTTCTGAACTTTCTCGGCTACACCGATTGCTTCTTAGTATTGAATTGAAGTTGAAAATTCAATGGTTTTCATGATATTTAAAACTTTTTGTTCTACTTTTCACAGGTCTTTTTGTTTCAAAAAGCTGCCCTTTATAAGTGCAACATGGCTGGAAAGCCTGCAGTGGTTACCCGTGTTGTTGATAGTATGACTGACAACTTGAGACCTACTCGTGCAGAAGCAACTGATATCGCAAATGCTGTACTTGATGGTGCGGTTCCCCTTTTAAATATGTGTTAGGAACCTAATATTTAGAAGTCTTTTTCAATAGTCTTAAGGAGAGTGTAAATAGGGGGTTTAGTTGCTAGGGAGGGGAAAATCAGATTTGTAGAGAGTGTCTAGTGCTGTGTACTATTTTGGAGGTCGGGGGTCCTTGAAACCGCCCATCTATCTTGTAATTTTTCATTTTTAGTATTATTAATGAAGCATAGATTTTCGGGATCCTAACAATGGTATCAAAGCATCTATGATCCATAGAGCTTTTTGAGTTAAGAGAGAAACTTAGGGCTGTTCTCAGAGCCAATCTCAAGGTTTCTGGAGGGAGTATGGGGGGGCTCTGGGACCAGGTGGGGAAGGTTCGGACTCAGATGGAAGACGTGCAGGCGGTGCTGCGGAGGATGGAGGCATTGCTGGCGGCCCGGCCGATGGCCGGGAAGGCCGAGTTGGGTCGCGACGGCGAACGACGGGACGGGGAGAGGCGAGATCGCGCCCCTCGGGGCGAGGAGAGCCCAGATCGCGTCGACCCAGGTGGAGTGGAGGTGCCAAATCGGGCGGATCTTCGCCGGGAAGCGCCGATTCGCAAAGATCAAGGCCGCGAGAGGGAGTTCCGACGCCGGAGAGACGTGGGTCTCATGGAGGAGCACGAGATCCGTCGCGATCTGGGGCTGGGTGGACCGGATCTACAGCGTGAGGGGTTGTTCGACGACGGGAGGAGGGCGGATGGAGGTCGCAACCGTCGGGAGAGGGCGGCGGAGCTTGTTCGGCGATGGGAATCGGAGAGAGGCTTGCTCCGGGGCTGGGACGGCATGGGTACCCTCGGAACAGGGAACCCATCCCTGTTTCGGTCGCGGTTGGGGCTGATTCCGGACCGATTTGTACCGGGCATCGCGATTCCGGCGTGAAAGGGGCTGATTCCGGTGCTACGGAGACAGATCCTGGCGCGACGGAGGCTGGGCTCGACGATTTGGCTGCTGTTTGGATAGGGCCTCCCGATTCCGGCGTGGAAGGGGCCGGTGCTACGGAGACAGATTCCGGCGTGACGGAGGCTGGGCTCGACGATTTGGCTGCTGTTTGGATAGGGCCTCACGATTCCGGCGTGAAAGGGGTCGATTCCGATGCTACAAAGGCAGATTCCGGCGGAATTGTAGTGGAGTCTCGCAATTCCGACTCGATTAAGGCTGATCCCGGTGAGATTGGTGGTGTTTTCGAAAATTCCAGCCAAATTTGGAGCGGGTCTCATGATTCTGACGCTGTTGAGGGTGTTTCCGGCGAGGTTGGGGCTGATTCCGGCCCGGTTTGGACTGGGCTTTGCAATTCTGGTGTGAAAGGGGTTGGTTCCGGTGCCACGGAGGCAGATTCTGACGGAATTGGAGTGGGACCCATGAATTCCGACGCCCTTAATGCTGGGTTTTGTGATTTTGACGCCATTGGGGCTAGCTCCGGGGAGATGATGGCCAGGACGTGGAATTCCGATGCGAAATCCGGCGATTTTAGGGCTGAATTCCGAAATTCTGTTCAGAAGTGGGCTGGGTCTAGTGTTTTCGGTATGGGTAGAGCCAATTTTGGGGTTGAGCCTTGTAATTACAATATTAGTTGGCCTAATTCTAGTGCTCGGGCAGTCAGGCCGCAAAACTTTAACATGTTTGGGGCTGGGAATGGTACGATTGCAGCTGCGTATGAAGAAATTGGTGAGAGTGAAGTTAAAAGGTTGATGTCCTGGTTGGCTAAGAAGGAAACTCCCGTAGTGAGGATTGATTTGTCAATATTTTTTGTGACCATTGATGAGCTTGCGCAGAGAGTTTCAAATGAATTGATAGACGTTGTGGTCGCTTTCCAAGATACAAAGAAGATGGAGAAGAAAGTAATTGATTGGCTCCAATTTGAAGACGTGACTAACGAGGACAACATCAATTTGGGGACTCCAATAAAGGAACTAACGCAGCCTTTTGTTCTTAATCATTTAGATGTTATTTTTCAATTTTATTTCTTGATTTTCACCTTGAGGACAAGGTAATTCTTTGGGGCGGGGGTAATGTTAGGAACCTAATATTTAGAAGTCTTTTTCAATAGTCTTAAGGAGAGTATAAATAGGGGGTTTAGTTGCTAGGGAGGGGAAAATCAGATTTGTAGAGAGTGTCTAGTGCTGTGCACTATTTTGGAGGTCAGGGGTCCTTGAAACCGCCCATCTATCTTGTAATTTTTCATTTTTAGTATTGTTAATGAACCATAGATTTTCGGGATCCTAACAATATGTGTTTATATAGACCTAACTTGTGGTTTCTAACCCTTATGTCTCATTGGTGCAGGAAGTGATGCGATTCTTCTTGGTGCTGAGACTCTACGTGGTTTGTACCCTGTCGAGACCATCTCCACTGTTGGTAAAATCTGTGCTGAGGTAAGTCCTTTATTTATTATTGATTTTGAGATTTTACCCATCTTATGGTTGAAGTTCTTTTTTGCTTTGAGGCCAGTTTTAGATTTTACTCCTTGTTGACGGGGCCAGTTCTGTCCCGCCATAAATATTTGTCTTCAAATTTTTCTACTGGATCTTTCATGTGGATTTTAATGATCCTAGTTAAAGATGTTTTCAAGCACATGCTTAGCTGATAATTCCTAACTGTGGTGATTGTCAATAATTGTTTTAGGGTTTTAATTATTTTTTGTCTTTGATCTGTGTAGTCGGAGAAGGTTTTCAATCAGGACTTGTACTTTAAGAAGACTGTCAAATATGTTGGAGAACCAATGACTCATTTGGAATCTATTGCTTCCTCTGCGGTACCCTCTCTCTTTTCATTTTTATTTGTTTTCTTCTGAAGATTTATCTTTTGATTAATTCTGCCAATGTTATTCCCTTTGGAAATATTGCAAAACTTAAATACCGTCAATATCCCCTTATTTTGTAGGTACGAGCAGCAATTAAGGTGAAGGCTTCAGTTATTATTTGCTTTACTTCATCAGGAAGGGCTGCAAGGTAATTGAGTATGCATGCTACTGATATACCTGTTATCTGTTTGTTCAATTTTCAATTATGCAAGCTGGTTCTGCAATTATAGCCAAATCATTTTTCCTTTGCCTGCTGATTTTCATGTTGACTTGTGCCTGTGAAACTAAGAGATTACTTGTGTTGTGTATGCACAGATTGATAGCGAAGTACAGGCCAACAATGCCAGTTATATCAGTGGTTGTTCCTCGGCTCAAGACAAATCAACTAAGATGGAGCTTTAGTGGAGCCTTTGAGGTTTGCTCTTTTTCTAATCATAAAAAGAAATTCAGTAGATTTGTGGCCACTGGCCAGGAAGTTCATTAGAATCTGTATACATGTCCAACTGAAATGTTACTTTCCAGAAATTAATGTGGAACTTCCAACTTGGAATGCAGGGTCGAAGGGATAATTACTGGTTGATAATTAAGTCTAAAAAGTAGTTAACCTTTTGATGTTGCAGTTGATTGATTGTACTATCAAACTTGGCTTTCCTCAATTATGATCAAATTTGTGCATTTGATATGATCTGTGAATTACTTGTGTTTCTATGATTTCCTGAAAGGCCGATGTCTTTGAGAAGTTGCTATAGCTATTTTAATTGTTTCTTTAGCAGTTGGAACTTATCATTCTTACCTTCCGACGTTCACTCCGTTATCTTTTTGTAGGCAAGGCAATCTCTTATAGTCAGAGGCCTTTTCCCCATGCTTGCTGATCCCCGTCATCCTGTAAGTTCATTTCATTTTGCTACATTGATATCTTTCTCGTTACTTGTAACTTGCCTTTTGCACTAATTGGCGAGATTCTTATACGACTTATGGTGGCTTTCTTTGCTCGATAATGATAAAGTTGCTTACATTGCAACCTTATTTGTTTGCAACCTTATTTGTATATTAACATATTTTGGATTATTCTTTATATGACTTCTGTCACATGTCTGGATATTTTGCTACTGTTTTTGTATGCACGTTTTTCTTTTATTCTAATTTTGCACTTCCATTCGTAATTTTCATGACATTCGGTTTCCATACGCATTGCAGGCCGAGTCTACAAATGCAACAAATGAGTCAGTTCTAAAGGTTGCCCTTGATCATGGAAAGGCGTCAGGAGTTATAAAGTCGCACGACCGAGTTGTTGTTTGCCAGAAAGTCGGGGATGCCTCAGTTGTCAAGATTATTGAGCTTGAAGATTAGAAAAGCTTCTTGCCCTTTGTTTTGGGTTTTTGTTTCCGTCCTAATTTTTGCAACTAATGGAATATAATGCCGTCACCTACCTGGTATTAATATCCCAGGTTTTGGAAACCAGCTTGTTTATCAACTTGAATTTACAATATCCGGAGGCCATTTTTATTGTTGATATAAACAGTAGTCATAGTATCCATAATAACCCTTTGTTGGGTTTGTTTATCACAGTAATTCATTGGTTTTTAATCAATGATTTTATTAAAGTTTCTTTGATATTAGTTTAACCAACTTTGGCGTTCATGCTTAACTGCCAACCTTGTTACATTTTTACATATTTGGTTTGTCTAAAACCAACATTGTTTTGTGTGAGGAGCTCTGGTGTATAGCTCAATTTTTACAAATTGCTTAAATTCTTACAAATTGCTTATTTATCAAATTGCTTAAATTGCTTAAATTCTTACATTTAACATTGGGTGAATGCAATACAGATTGTGTTGGTAGGATTTTACTTTTTTTTTTTTTTTTTTTTTTTACCTGAGTAGGATTTAACTTAATTCGGAAGCTTCTTAGCCATGATTTATTTGCTTGAGTTTAAAATTAAGAGCTTTGGAAAAAGTTGATAAAATATAAATAGATGCACATGAACATGTTTGGAGCTGAGATACACGTGAACATGTGGGATCTGTTCTAGACATTGAGGGTTAATTTCCAAATTGCCACGGATTGCACTTGCTCTTTGCGTTTTACACGGTGACATAGTAAATTCCTAATCTTAATAAATTCGGAGCTGGAGTGTAACTAGTGAAGTTGACTTAAATTCTTAACAAGAAAGGAAACAATTTTTTTTTTTTTTTTTTTTTTTTTTTTTTTTTTTTTTAACAAGAGAAATAGATATTAATCCAAGTTAGGAAAAAAAAAAAAGAAAGAGAGTCTATAATAAGGTGTTCCTACAGTAGAATTATTCCCCTTAATCATATAATTTAAATCATACAGTACTTATAAAGTGAGTGTAACGATGTCATTCAAAGATATTTACTATCACAATCAATAGTCCAATTGAATCTATTGGTGGGGCCATCCGTATCTCCTAAACAAAAGGTGAGGCCTTTGGCGATACCATTGGACTCGCTTCAAATCTGTTGAATGGCCTTGTAGAAGAGGGAAAAGAGTAGATTTATCTGTTTCAACTTTTGTTCATTACACAAAGATTGATGTTATATTAAAACTTAATTAATATGGATCTGAGGCCAGCAGCAAAGCGCCCGTGGCCTAATGGATAAGGCGTCTGACTTCTAATCAGGCGATTGTGGGTTCGAGTCCCACCGGGCGTGCATTTTCACTCACTTCGCTTTTTGCTTTGTTTTTTTTTTTTTTTTTTTATGCGCAATTGTGCATCTATCACAGTCATAGTTACTAACTAAATCGTAACCTTTTATACTATTCCTTCATGAAAAAGAATGTTAAATCTTCTAAATTTTTAAGGGATCCTCAACATACTTAGAAAAATTAGTCCCATGTTTCAAGTCCTTTATGAAGTTTTTCGATGCCGATATACTTCATGCCCGTTTAGTAAGGGAATTCAACTGATTCTAACCTTGAATTTACACCTAAACTCATATTTGGAAGGGTAGAATCAGGCTATTGAGTTAGAATCATATTGGAGTTTTAGTCCGGATTATAGACATGATTCTTGAATCAGGATCCCCTTGATTTTACCCGTCGGAACCCATTTGCTACAGTGAAAATCACCGTGCTCTCTTTGCAATTAATACACTTGCAATTATTTGTTCTGGGTTTGAATTTTTTTTTTTTTGGGTCTGTAAAATCACATTAGCTTACTTTACCGACAATCAAGACGGAAAAATAAGAGAATATGCAAAAGAAATAATGGATTCATGAACAATTTTTTTGCATTTATTTCTATGTTTTAACGCATTCCTTGACTAGGGTTACTCCTTTGTTTGGCATGGTGTATTTGGAGGGAACTAAAATTAAAAATTCACGACTCTTCGTTACGTTCTCCAGCTCAGATTGTTCAACGGACTATCAAACAGAAATATCGTAAGCACTGCATTCCTACACAATGGAATGGCGCCCGTGTCGATGGTCGGACTCGAGCTAAACGGATATGCCTGATTGGTAGTAGTAGTGAGCCACTAAGCCTGTTATATCGCTGTTTGTGATTCCTTCAGTTTGTCAACGAAAAAGAACATTGCACATAGAAAACCAAATTTCTTAAACAAAGTTATGTAATAGCCAAAACGAAAGATTATTATTTTCCTTTCCTTCATCCAAATGACTGGTTTCTAAACTACAAAATGTGAGCCCTATTGTTGTGACTATCAACAAAACTATCCACACTATGCTGTAATGGAAGACGGATCACCGCCACCCCTCTTGTTCGAAGAATGCTGCTGCTGCTGATTCTGGCGATGATGGAGATCCAACAACTCGAGCTCTTTTTGACGGATAATCAGCACCATTCTCTCATTCTCGAGCTTTCGCCTTTCATTCTCAAACTTGGCTTTCTCCATTTCCCTCTCCTTTTTGCTGCTAAACTTGATCCACTTGAGCCTTTGCTTCTCCAGCTCAAAAGCTTCACATTGGTAGCTCACTTGCTGCTCCTCCAACTGTAACATCCTCACCTTCAGCCACTGCTTCTTCTCCCACGGACTCCTCAACCCGTCTTGGACCACACCGAGAATTTCACTTCTGAAATGTTGTATCAATTGGGTGGTCCCAGATAAGGCTTCCTTCCTTGGCCTTTTGGCAGGCTGTCTTTCGCAGTTGTCTTCGTCATCATGATCATGTCCACGACCGATTTGACCCCGAGAACCCCCATCAGCTTCCTCGTCTTCGTCCGCTTCGTCATATTCATCAGAATCATCATCTTCATCGTCTTCCTCCTCATCTTCACCCGCACTTCCAGTTTTTATCATTTTCAATGCTTCAGTGTCTTGCCTGCCTACCATTTGGGCGCTTTCCTTCAAGTGAAAGCATGGTTGCGGATAGGGCTGCTGATTAGGGTGGATGTTGGATGGCTCAAATACAAGCTCCGGAGACTGGTGCGCTCCACCATTGTGGTAAGCACACATTTCTCTGAAAAAAAGGTGCTTGGAATTGAGCAATTTCCGAACCTCCTCCTTCATCTTCGGCGTTAAGTCCATCGAGTCTAACAAGCTCTGATTCTCCACAACCCGGCAAGATGTTCCTTTACCAAGTATGTCATTCACCCTCTTATACCTCTTGTTCAAGTCATTGAACTTGTCCTCGCATTGCTGAGGAGAGACATGAAACCCCTTCTCCATCATCGCCCGCGACACCGTCTTCCATTTCCCTTTCTTCTGCAACAGCCCTCCAGACGGCTTCTTCTTCGCCGCAGGGTCAGTTCCTTCCAAGCCACCATCATCGCCAATGTAGTAAACCGCCATAATTAGGTACCTAACCATGCTGTCTGTCCACTTCATTCTCTGCCATGGGGACATTTTCCTCTTCCCATCGCCATTAGTCCCATCATGATCGGCACCAAACCCTGCCTCATCTTCATCACTAAGGGCCACTTGCTTCGACTTCGAAGTGGGGCCATAAGTGTAGCCATGTTTGAGAGATGGCTGAGTTTGCGGGTGCTGATCAGCGGGATCGTGATGGGCATAACCCACCATCTGTGGATGCTGCAAATGGCGAGGGTTTTGCTGTTGCGGTTGAAGAGGCATTTCTAGGCCAAGCATTCCAGACCCCATGGCTGAAAACAACCCACCTCCGCCTAAACCATTGGCTTCCATCCAAAAAGTAATAAATTTCCCACAAAAAGAAAACGACCCAGATGACAAAACAGCTAAATTATCACTTGCAGCTCTGCAAAAGAATAATTACATTGGTTTTCTTCTTTCAGACATTTTAACAAACATGAAACGGGCAGTAATAGAGACGTACCCAATAACCAGCAAAAGCAGCCTGTCGAAAGCACCGGCGAGTCAGAGATTGGAACAAAGTCAGAGACTTATTATGTTACGTCAAAACAAACGAAAGAAAAGATCTGGTCTTGGTGGGTGGTAATGATAATGGTAAAGGTAATGACAATGGTAATGGTGGTTTCTCAGCTTTTTCTCTGAAAAATTTAAACAGAAGAGAGAGAGAGAGAGTTGAGTGACAGGGATGAGAGAGAGAGAGAGGCATAAGAAGATTTGTACATACAAGGAGCGGAGCAGCCGGTTTTGGGTTCTGCGGTTCTGGAAAACTGCCCATGGTTTTGGCTCTTCTCTCTCCCTTTTTACTCTCTATGGCTTTGTCAACAACAGAATCCACAGGTTTTTGGTTTTGTCAAAACTGGGATTGGTAAGGAGTCCTTTTTTTTTTACACCTAACGACATGCGTTTATAAAATAATATTAATAAAAAAACCTAGAGAAATCATAGTTGATATTACTTCCTTGTATGTTATATTATTATAATAAATTTTTTCCTTTTTAATTCCGCATATTGTTTTTATGGCTGCCTCCAAAAAAGTTTTGACAAAAAACGTTTGACAAACAATTAATGATGCTTCAAAACGACGTTGTTTTAAAAAAATATAAAAAATTTTCGCCAGCAAAATGACATGTCCTTTTTTCTGATTCTTAAAAACAACGTCGTTTTGACAAAAAACAAAAACATACTTTCAAGAGTGAAACGATATGTCATTTTTCTACTGATGATAAAAACGACGTTGTTTTAACAAAATGATAAAAAATTATATTTTTTTTATGATTTTCTTTATTTTTCATCTTTGAAAAATAAAATAAAAAACGATGTCAAAACATTCTGAAATTTTACAAGTAAGATCCTCACATTTTTCTAAGTATACTTACAAAAAATGGCCTCAAATTATGAAAAAAGAAAACGCAACCACAAAGCCCCCCCAGTGGGTCACCCAGGAGCTGGGATGGGTCAAAAATTAAAATTTTTATTTATGTTTTACATTCTAAAATTAATACATGATTTTTAGAAATTAATGCAACAAGCGACACCATTTTTTGATAAATATTATATTTTTTTTATGATTTTCTCTATTTTTCATATTTAAAAATTAAAATAAAATAAAAATGACGTCAAAAAATTCTGAAATTTTGGAGACACGATTCTTACATTTTTCTGAGCATGCCAGCAAAAACTGGCCACTAATTATGAAAAAAGAAAACGCTGCCAAAAAACACCTAGCGCACGCAGTGAGGCGCCCAAGGGCTAGGATAAGTCATTTTGGGTTTTTTTTTTATGGATTTTGTTTAAAAGGGTTTTTTTTTTTCTTTGAGGTTTTTCTTTAATTTTTTTAAGAATTTTTGTTCGTACTTTTTTTTCCACTTTATGAAATATTTTTTCCGTTATTAGTTAATTTTGATTTGTTACTACTTTTTTACTGGTATTTTCTTTCTATAGTTCTCTAATGTATGAATGAGGGCGGTTTATATTGTGTGAGTATTGATATTAGTACTATAGTTTGACACGTATATTTTATTTTCCTCCATTTTGCATAACATATATCTATTATTTTACTGTCGGTTGTTTATTGGTTTTGTTTTGCGGTGAAAGTCATGCCTCATGACATCTATCGCAATATACTTATTACTCTAATTGATTTTATTTTATTTTTTTTTGCAAGTGTTTATATGGGAGATTGATCAAGATTTGTGACTATTATATTATGACACGTACATTTCATTTCTTCCAATTCTGTTTAATACAAATATAATATCTTACTGTTGGTTGTTTATTGATTCTATTTTGCGGTGCGATCCATGTTTAATGATACTTGTCGTAATATGATCATCACTTTCATTTATTTCTTTGCATGTTTTCGTGTCAGTCTTCTATCAAGATTTCAGTTACTTGATGTATATATATTGGCTTCATTTCATATTCGTTCTTTATTTATTACATTCTATCATTCTTAGCCTTATCTGTTTTCTTACAGTTTAAAAGTATTATTCGTATTAGACTTTTCATAGTATTTCTATTGCCTGTTGGATATTTTGTTTCTTTTTCATCTCCAATATTTGTTCTGTTACATCTGTTGTGTTCGGTGTACTTTTTTGTGAAAGGGAATATATTTTTACTTAGTATATGTGTTTCTCAATTGTTTTAAAATATTGCTTTATAGTGTTATCTCCATTGGTTATATGAATTTATTTATTCATTTAGTCATTTACTAACGTTTATATTTTTTTATGACCCTCTTTCTTTTTATGCGGTTTTAATTTCCTCTTGTTGTGGTGGTTTAAAGGGTTTTACTATTTCTTAGTGATGATGATGTATTTGTCTTCTATTATGAGCATGTATCATATGACTATTAATAGAGATTTGGCTGTTTTTGCTGCTGCCGGAGTTATTTTGGTTTTATGCCTTTATCTTTTAACTTTTTTATTCATGAGGTATTACTGTTCTTTCCTATTGAATATGTTATTTCTTCGCGTTCAGGTCATTGTTTCTCTAAGACTTTTTACACATTTTTACTAATCAATTTCTAAAATTTCGTCTCTATTTTATATTGCATAGCCTCCATTCTTTAGTAGTTCAAATTCATCATTTTGTCCTTAACTTTTTACCTATTTATTTGTTCTTATATATGCTTGGTTTGTACTTTTTGTGTAGGTAAAGGATTTAAACGACAGTCTAATTTATTGATATTTTGTATAAATTCTGTAATAATTTAGATGGCAGCCAACTATGTTGCTAGGTTCTGTTTTAGTTACCTATGATATATATAGGTAAGTTTAGGAGATAAATACCCGAACCAAGTAACTAATAAATATTTTCCTATTTTGTTTATCTTCTGTTGACACTAAAATTGAATACCGACTCCAATTTTTTTTTATATATGTTAGTTTAAATGAATTTTTTTTTAGTTACTGAACTAAATAATGTCATAGGAGAATTTGTTCAATAAATTGATGGAAAATGTGTATGTCACGCATTTATTGAGCTAAGTATATTGTAGAGACTATTTGAACTTCCTTTCTTTTGTAAAACATCTTTGTCATATTAAATATTCATTATATTATAATTTTTTCTGTTGTATTTTGCTTATTCATAGCAGAATCGGTGCTAGACATTGAAAATCAAATATAGTTGCTCTCTCCGTCTTTTAATCGCGTGCTTTATTAACAGTCGTTTGCTGCTTTCTATTGCTATCTGTGCATCTCTTTTTAATCTATATTCGGCATTGATTGGCTAGCATTCCAGGTATTTTTAATATTTTTTGCCCTCATTTATATAATATATGCTGCTTATATAACTGTTACTATCATATATTGCTCATTGTTAATATGTTATGTTCTTAACCATTTTTTGTTAAATATATTTTTTGTTTTTACATTTGATATACTTATTTGGCTATACATATATTTCCTTTTTTTACGTATTGTAATCTTTTAATTTCTTCTACATTAATTATGTATTTAAAGTCTATTTATATACACATTACTTGGTTTTAACTGCAAGTGGATTTTATGTTTTCCATTAACTTTACACATTTTACTCTAACAATTTTTGAACTGTAGCGATGATGATGTCACAAGATCTTCATATTCCTTTTTTTTTTTTTTTTTTACATAGATTGTCCAAAAATTATTGTGAATACAATCTCCTTATTTTGCTTAATTTTTTCCTAACTTCTGTTTACTAAAACAGTTTTCCTTCATCTTTCCAACGTTCTTCTTTACTTCCTATACCTAATCTAATGCCATTGGTACTTTGAGCTTACAAGATTATTCATAACTTATTTATACATTTATTATTTTAGTTTATGTATTATTAGTATTAAAGATTTTAGTTATTTACTTGCTATTTTATCGTTCATATAATGTCCTCTGTTTTACATCACATAAATATTATCTTCCTTAAAAATATGTTCTGTTTTACTCTGTTCTGTTTCAGTCTTTTTCTCTCTATTACTATGGTTTTTCATTTTCTGCCTAATTTTTTTCCATAATTTTTCCTTCTTACTTTTTCTTCTCTTTTTCTTAATGTTTTCTGCTATCTTTTTATCGATAATACTGGTCTATACTCTTCATCTTCTCCTCTTAGTTTAATATATTTCATGTTTTACTATTTTTATTGTCCACTTACCATTAGTACATATTCTAAACCAGAATCTTCTGTGTTACTGTTCACTGTACAGTGTTAGTCTAATGTTGTTTCTTCAATATATTCTTTCCTTGCATCCAGAATATTTGAAGACATCCAAGCTCTTTTACCGCCAAAAATTGTACCAACAACAACACTTTCTGATACACAAAGGCAAGCTAAATTTATTAATTTATATTAAATGTATAAATAAAAATTTTAACAGTTCTAAATAAATATGTAAAGTTTTTTTTTTTTCCTCATTTCAGCCCTAAACAAACAACTCCATCACTTATATCATCACCAACGGCAATCGATCCATAAACTCCAATTTTGAAAAGACCAGGCACAAGGTAAAACATATTTACTATGAAAATTAGTCTAAATTATTCTAAATACACATCTAAATAATATTTCCTACTTTCAGCTCTGAATCAAAATCAAAAGAACTTTCTACAAAGCAGCCAAAGAAAAGGTAATATAAATATATTTTTAGATCTTCTATTATACACTATCTATATAAAAATTTTGTCAACCTATTTAAATATTATATTGGCCTATTATGATTTCTTAACATTTCTATCTTGCAGTTAAAAAAGACAGCACAATAGATCCGATAGGCGTTACTGTATTATAGTGTATATATGTATATATGTACATATAAATATATTTTGACCTATAATACTGTATGTGTATATATTTGTAACTATATTTGTAATAATAGCAAATCTTTTGTATCTGTACATATTTGTAACTATGTTTATAATAATAGCAAATCTTTTATGTGATACAACATTATATTTAACAACAATGCGCGGGAATCAGACTCATTTAATCTAATGTGCATATTTTTTAATTATCAAAAAAATGTGTGTGTGTGTGTGTGTTTTTTTTTTTTAAAACCTTTTTTGAAATTCACACATGCAAACACACAATAAGATTTGACTGTTTTTATTTTTATGATTGAGGGCACAACAGATAAAATTAGAGTAGAGTCGATATAGTATTTTGTTAATAAAGGTTAGAATCACCGTGATTGTTTCAACCTCTAACATCATTTTATGTTTGGAATTTTGAAAATGCTAAGAGATAATAATAGTAATAAGTGACAATAAGATTTAAAAAACGGTTAAATCTGTTTCAGTTAACGCACAAAAAACCTATCGCGCGCGAAATCTCATATGCGTTGTACAAGTTGGCACTCAAATGTTGATGTAAATGGAAGAATTTTGTGCCTCTAATGTCATTCATGTTTAGCATTTAAAACATACTAATATATATTAAAAGTGCGTTTACTTTGCATGAAAAGAAAAGAGGCGATTTCTTTTCTCATTTAATTAACGCACAAAAAATAAATATATGTAAAATCATACAGTTTTTAAATAAGTTGTGCGGATAAAATATAGGGGTTGGAGTCCAACAACGCATTTAGAGGCAATGTCAAGGTTCTCACAAAATGCTCCTTTTTTTTTTTCTCTCTCGCTTCTCTCTAAGGCTATTGATAAAAATTGACTGATTCACACACAAAAGACCAACAACATTTAAAAAATAAATGATATAACAAAAATGTACAAAAAGATAATGAAATATCAAGGGGTAGTTTTGTTTATACATTAATAAAAAATATTTTATAAATAACATTGTTTTTGCTCAATTCTTTTGTGTTACTATCACAGTATAACTATAATAAGTCTTCGTTAAAGTCGTTACGAGTAATTGCAGAACACACTATCATATGATCATTCTTAATTACGATAATAACTAGATTAACCCAACATTATTATCCATAAAAGATTTGGTCAACTATTATTTTAAAATATGATTTTTATTAGTCCCTTAAAAAAATAACTCTAGACTGAATGTCAGTCATTAAGTGGTCATTTGGTAGGTGGATTCCGGATTCTAACTCTGGGTCACGTGAGAGAACCCATGTTTGGAAGTCCAGAATCATGCAATTGTATTAGAATCAAATGTGACATTTTAGATCATTTTAGGTCCTGATTTTGGAATCAGGCCCTCCTCGATTCAGCCCGTTGGAACCTAAAAGCACAGTGAATAACACTGTGCTTCCCTCGAGTAATGACCCCCACACTGTACTTTGCGTACTTTCTGATAATTTTTTGTTCTTTTTGGCTTTGTGGACAATTTTTTTTTCCTTTATTTCTCTTTTAACTTATTATAATTTTAGAGCTATAATTATTTTTTCTTGTATTGGTCATGGTTTAAAATCAAAAAACAAGACAACTAAACACAAGTTGGGATTACATTTCTGGTTGCCTATACACATCCAAACAAAGGTTCCAATCACCATGGTTCAATGTTCAAACCATTAATCATGATTCTAATTCCAAAACCCAAACCATTTTGATTTGAATCCTTATACCAAACGAATCCTAACTTTTAAGATGCTTGAAAAAATGAGCGTATCAAAGTTTATTTGTCTATTTAAGTTTACGTGCAAAGAGCTTTGTGTTTATAGTATCATTTTTGTGTGCATTTTTTCTTTTTTCCCCCTTTTGCAGGAATGAATTTCGTCACTCACCAACGACATGACTGATGGTCTAAAGTAGTCATATATAATTACACTAAGGCCTCTGTTTGCTTCGCGAATTTAAGTTTTTAATTCGAGTTGAGATGTGACATTTTTTTAAAGCTTTTAATTTTAATAGAAAAAGTTAGATTTGACATTTTTTGATAGCTTTCAAGTGTAGATATCTAGAGCTAAAAACTCGAATCGGTGAAATGAACGAAGCCTAATTAGACTCCACTTTTTAAAATTGACGTGTAATTTCATAATTTACCCACGTCAGACTAGTATTAAGTACGTAACGTTTCTAAGTAGGATTATATATAATATATGCATATATATATATTTATAACTGAGTTTTTAATAGTTACATTTTCATCGACAGTTACTATTAGATATAAAAATTTAGTAATATAGCGTGATAAAAATCTAATGTCATTAATTCGTTCATGAGTAAATATTAAAGTAATCGTTAAAATAGTACCCAAATCACCTATTCAATTTTTAGTATCTAACCAATCAAATAATGACACGACATTAATAATTTAAATATCAAAACAAAGAAAAAATTTAATTAAAAAGAGATTTCAATTTTTAGAACGATATGACACAATTTAATTGATTGAACACCAGTCAAAATATTAAATTAGACATGTAATTTGAATTCATTAAAATTACAGACTCAAATTTGCTGTCCAATTTTAATATCTTAATTAATATCTAACCAATTAAATCACGTCACGTCATGTAAAAAGTTTAAATTATTTTTTAATTAATTTTTTTATACTTATTATAAAATAATGTAATATAATTTAATTTGTGATGCCAAAAATTAGACAACATATTTAGATCCTAAAACCTTTTGTTTTAGGGTGCGTTTAGTTCAAGAATTCGTGTCATGATTCGTAATTCACTATATTATTTTCTTTTAAAAAAATACACGTAAATAAAAAATAATTATAAATCATAATTCTAAATTATCAATTAAACTTCCTTTTATGCTTTACAGAGTAGAAAATTAAATAAGGGATATTGGTTCTTCTGTTTGTTTTTTAGATTCCAGAATCCAGAAGTAAATGAGATGTCATAGTGACAAATCTAACAGGTCAAATCTTGGTGCGGATAACGAGGGGTGCCTATAGATTGTCAAAATGATTAACCTTAAAAACGTGTCTAATCAAAGTCAACCATACATCACCGTTTAGTCAATGGTGGAAATGAGTTTGACTCAACTAAATTGCGTTACGCTAATTAAATGGGTCCCACCTGCAAAAGTGAAGCCCACGAAGGCCGGCTCTTAAATCCGCAATAGCCACCAGTTTGCCCATTAACAGCCCGCAATAGCTATATTGGGCTGGGCTTCTTTAGACATTTTGTTGTTTTGGGTGAGAAAACGTTAGGAATACCACTTGAATTAGGTGGACAAATACAACAAAAAATATATAAAAAAGATAACTCTATTAGTAGTGTCATTTTTTGGCATTTAAATTTAATTAAAATCACATCAGACTAAAAAATATATAAAAAAGATAATTTTTCATATAAATCTAACAATTAAAAATAAAGAACTGATAATTTAGTTTATTTTTTCTAATTCTAGTAGAGAAACTCTCTATTATTTATACCACCCATACAAAAAAGTAAATAAATTTTATTAATTCAGTTAAAAAATAAAATTTAAGTGGTACAAACTTATATTTTGAATGGCATAAATATAAAGATAACAAAAAAGATGGCAGTCTACGTAATTTTCTCATTATTTTTATGATTTCCAATCCAATAATAGGATTTGGGTTTCCGTCACTCAGAGCTAATTCTAAGGGTGAGTCAGGGGAATACCATTTTTGAAGGTTGATATTGGAATACATCATTTTTCTGAAAAACAAAATGATAAATATCACTTCAAGACAACAAAAAGAGAAAATATATAACCTATTTTTAATTCACTTCCTAATTCTCTAGTGGTATAACAAATGAAAAAAAAAAAAAAAGTCTTTCAGTCAAATGTTTGGTACCGATAAATAATTGGACTTTATAATAGGACAGCCTATTTTAATCCTAATTCTTACCATCCTCCAAATTAAATCAATTTCCCACTTTTTCTTGTACTAAATTAAGTAATTACTTGAGTGAGAAGTCATAATCGTCTTTGAGCTTAAAAAATAAAAGGAACACATAAATGCGTCATAACATTGAATTTGAAATTTAAATTTAATAAGAGAACATACTCAAAATAAAAGAAACTTCACCGGTGTTAGAACTAAAAAATAATTAAGTACAATATAATATTAAGAATATAAAAGTCAAATTTTTATTATATTAATATATAATTGCAAGTTTATAATATTGAGCAAGAAACAAGGAACCGTTCTAAGCATAAAGAAAAATTTAATTCAATATTTTCATTATGTTCTTAATTAAATATTGAGCAAATTTTATATTTTGGGCAAAAGAACCTTTTCATATACGACCTAACCTTTTGAAAATTCTCAAGGGCTGGCACACCGGCCTATAGCAAACCCTACTGGAGAAAAATAAATAAATAAATAAATAATAAATAAATAAATAAAACAAGTTATACTACACATAATGACAAAAGCATTGAGCTGGAATTCAAAGGAAATGAGCGGTTTAATGCAAACGCTCTTTCAGAAACCTTGAAAATCCACACCCACCCACATATTTTAATTAAATTAATTTACACTTGTCTTTCCCCCAACTATAATACTTAGTACTAGTGTCGTTTTTAAGAAAAGAAAAGGGCAAAAAAAAAAAAAAAAAAAAAAAACCAAACAATCAAACTTTTCCAACGTGGTCAACAGAAATCCTCCACTGAGGGGCAAAAAGCATAAATTTTAAAGTCCCTTTAGAAATCATAACGAAGAAGAAAACAAGTGCGAGCTAGCAGTTTTAAGTGGCCGCATGGTCAACCGGTAAACTGGTAACTAATAGCATATGTTTTAAGAATTAATCATTCAAATTAAATGGCGGATCTTAGTAACGTAGATAAGCGGTATTGGTCAATGGTAATAATTTTGTCCGACACTAACAAATTGTAGTTCATCACATGATGTTTATTGTTTAGACCTTAAAGTCCCGGATGTGACAAAGAAATAGTATTTGTTGGAACAAAATTTTGTAGATTAATAATTCTGATTGAATAAATAAATTATTTAAAGAAATTAGAAGAACACAAAGAATCTCAAAAAAAATAATAAGAATAAAGTGAAGATAATCACAAGATAATTGTATTAAAAAATGAGTGCGATATCTTTTCTTTTCAAAACAAGAAAATTTATAATACATTAAGAATTAAGGGTTTAATTTCTCTAATTAATTCGAGAGCTTATTCTTTCTTTAATGTAATAAGACTCTTTACATTTTTTAAGTGTTACGAACAATTAATAAATGAATTAAACTTAAGTCGTTAAATATCCTTAATCGTCGATTGAGTCATTAAATGTCTTTAATCATCGACCTAACGTACACTCAAGTGATTTTCTTAACGTACGCTCAAGTGTTACCTGATTGTATGCTTGGTCGCTCAAAAACTTATTACATTTTATTTGCTCCGAAAAATCCATCCAACATCAGCCCCCAGTCCTTAAGCATTGCTCGCCAAGCGAAGAGGACTTCTTGTTCTCTTAAGGAACGAACTTGAACTTTTTTTCTTTTTAAAGCTCGTCTGTCTTCTAAATTTGTATAAAGATCTAACAAAAAATTGTAGAAGAAACTTCCTTTTTCTATAAAAAGTATCCCCAAAATCACCATGAATAGCGGCGATTTGACGAAGATTTGCCTGAGATACTCTCCTTTTCTGAACGAGCGCATATTTCTGGTATCTGCTGAAATCTTAACTATGAATCTGCAAATTAATTACCAGAATATCTCCTCCCATTACTTCTGCAATCTCATGGGTGACAAAATTCCGAAAACCCTCTTCATATTACTCGAAAGAAGCTTTTTCAACTTTTGGACGATTAAAGACTTCTGGCGTGTCCAATCCCTTCTTTTTTCACTATCTAGTTTCTCTTTTGCTTTGTCGTTGACATATCTCTACTTGGGCTTTACTTTCCATCTCTTCGTTGAAAACTTCACTTGCCACATTAATCATTGTGATCATTAACTCCAATCTTGCGCTCATTAACTTGCTTTTCACTTTCCACTTTAGCTATTAACAACCAACGGAGAACTAGAGAGGATTGCCGTGCAAGAGAAACTAACGTAAATTTTACCTCACACTGTCGCCTGATATGGACTTAGGCGGAAATCATTCTCGGCAGTCCGGCGTCGGCATCACTGAACAGGGACGATGCCAAAGATGTTCCTGTCAACATGAAACAGCCCCAGAGACGCACCAAACTCCGCGCCAATCGGGTTCGTCATACTCCCGATGGCGAAAATTCTTCTAATTCTTCATATTCCACAGATTCTTCTTACAATCCCGATCGCGCTAACTGTGATCTGGTGATCAATGAGAACCTCCGTAAAACTGAACGCCCATTCAGAAAAGGAAATGAAAAGCGCCTTCCACATGTCCGAGAAAAGTCTTTAGAGAAGGAAAACACTATAATTAGGTTCAAGCTCTCCAATGTCTCTTCCTCTTCGTCAGAACCAACTCCAAGCATTAACATTCAACCAAAATCATCTTTGAAAAAGAGAAACAAAGCAGTTTCTAATGATAACCCCGCCGACGTTAAACCTAAACAAAAGAGCTCCTCTTCGGAAAACAAGGGGAAGAGATACAACAACCGAGGTTCTCTATCGCAAGAGCTCCGTGCACCACCCGAGCGTACTTTAGGGTCTTCACCTGAGCGTACGCTCGGGTCCATTCCCAAGCTCCCAGTTGGAATGGACTCCAACTCCGATTCTGACTTGAATCCTTTGCAAAGCCGCCTTACACAAAGTGACTTGGAGAAAATTCGGACAACGTGCCACATTCCTTCCAACGTCGAACTTCGTGTTCCATCCTCGAACGACTCTCCATATGTAGCACCACCTAACGGGGTTGCAGTTTTTACTGAATTCTTCCATTGTGGACCTCGTCTTCCTATTCACCCATTTATCCATGACTTGTTGGAAAGCTATAATCTAAGCTTGGGTCAGCTTTGTCCAAATGCAATCTGGCACGCCGCCACTTGCTTTGTTCTTTGGCAAAAATTAGGATTGGGTGATTTGTCTATTGCTAAGTTTAAAAGCATTTACTTGAAAATGATGGTCCTAAAAATGGTGGATTTTACTTTTTCTAAACAAGGCTGAACATAAAGATTATTCTCCATTGCACTGACAATGAAAAAAGTTAAAAGGAGTCGTGGTTTTTAGCTATCACCGATGATGCCTCGTCGCTTGAGAAAACCTCTTCCAATTCTGGCAAAGTCACACCACAAGAAGTTAAAGAAGACAAGGTAAAGCCATCATTGTCGAAGGAGGCACAAAATAGGATTGATACCGCAACGAAGGCTGATCCTGCAGTTAGAACTCGGAAGCATATGCTTTTCTAACGACGTGTTGAACACCTATTGGTTTCCTGATGTAAACACTAAGAGTGCATTTGGTTCAAAGATTCGTGTCATGGTTCAAATCATGATTCATGGTTCACTACAATGTTTTCTCTTACAAAAAACATACGTAAATTGAGAATGGTTCTGAATCACGATTCTGAATCCATCAACCAAACGTCTTTTAAATCACCATCCCAGACTCAAGTTCTTGACTCAGAGACAGTTTTGTTGGCATTTTGGATTCTACAAATGAAAGCGATCTTCTAAGTGGTACTTGGCCATTACTTGATGCATCCTTTTAAGTGACATTGGCTTGTACTTGAATGATCCGATTATGGATGTTTTACCACCAGTTGATCCAGAATACTTTGACAAAATAGGTGTAGCTTTTTGCGCTTCTTTTTCAATCCACCCACTAATTAAACTCTCAATACCTGAGCAATCGCTTTTTTTTTAATTATTTTTTGTTAACTGTTCTATCTTTCTTCAGACATGGCTGGCAATCGCGACACTCGTTCACCCTCTGAACGTCTTGATGGTGAAAGTATTGGGCACCCGATCCCTCGTACTCGCCTGCACAAATTTGAAGCTAAGGATTGTCCATGGGATTAGAGATCTCGCTTAGACAGAAGATCTACTCAACCTACTCTCGAGAGGCTCTTCAGGAGGGCGTGAAGAGACAGAAAACCCTTTTTGACATTCCTCCTACTGTTGAAGAAAAGGTCACTTCTTCGAGTCATGCTGTTCATGGGAACAAAGCTCTGCTTTCGCCTTCCCGCTTGTCAAAAGAATCTTCTTCAAGTCATATGTCCAACCAAACTTCAAAAGAGGTCACTAATGCGAACTCATTTGGCGAAGAGCTACGCCATTCAATCATCAATCCATGTCATGCTTCGATGTTAAAATCAAATAAAGAAATTTGCCCCTTCAGAACGTATTAATGAGGAAAAAAAGAAAGAGTTATTCAATCTTGATGAATCAAACATGCGCAAGCTTACAGAGATTATATTTCTTTGCACTTTTTTTTTTTGAATTTTACTAAGCGTGCGCTAGGATTTTTAGAGTTTCCCTCGCCTACGCTTGGATCCCAAGCATGTGCTTAGCAAACACTTTGACTTTATTTAGTGTTAATATTTTCTGCCCAGAAAACTTGGCATTACATCGAAGTACGAACACAGAAAACTCAAGCTCCATAACTACTGATAATATTTACTAATGTGCTCAACATTCCAAGGATGAATCAGCACTGTACCCCACTTGTCTTCGAGTTGATAAGTTCCATGACAAACCACTTTGACCACCTTATACGGTCCTTCCCAATTCGGCCTAAGCACCCCGTCACTCGGCTTCTGTGTGCTTTGATTGACTTTTTTGAGAACTAAGTCTCTTTTTTTAAACTTCCGCGGCTTAACCTTTGTATTGTAGGATCGGGTCGTTGCTTGTTGGTAGCTAGCCACCCGGATACTTGCTTGTGCTCTCTTTTCCTCCAAAAGATCGAGATCAGTGCAGAGCTCCTTATTATTCTGATCTTTATCATAGGCCTCATCTCGATAGAAAGGCATTCTGACTTCTGCCGAGATTACTGATTCTACTCCATACACCATGGAAAATGGTGTCTCGCCAGTAGAGGTCTTACTTATGGTGCGATAAGCTTATAAAACCAACGGTAGCTCCTCTACCTAGGCACTTTTCAGACTTTCCAACTTCTTTTTGAGGTTATCCTTTATAGTTTTATTTACAGCCTCAACTTGGCTGTTGGTTTGCGAATGCTCAGGAGAAGAGTAGCTCTTATGGATCTCCATCTGTTTACATATGTTCTTTAATTCTTTATTATCAAATTACCGAGCATTATCAGTGATGATCAAATGGGGTATTCTAAACCTGCATATAATTGACTTCTAAATAATGTTCGTAACATTTTCTTCAATGATGCGCGGTAACTCTTGTGCTTCCACCCACTTGGTAAAATAATCAATTGTGACAATGACATATTTGTATGTTCCATTAGCGAGAGGGAGTGCACTAATGATGTCAATTTCTCATATAGCAAAAGGTCACGGGCTTGAGACATAAGTAAGAGGTTCTCTCGGTTGCTTTGGAATATGAGAGTAACGCTTAAACTTGTCACAAATCTTAACTAACTCAATAGCATCTTTTAACACGGTGGGCCAATAATACCTCTGGCGAAGCACTTTCTGGGATAACGACCTACCAACTGAGCGGTTCTCGTAAATCCCTTCATGAATTTCTCTCACGACATAATTGGCTACGTCATTGTCCAAACATTTCAGGTAGGGCTGGCAGTATTCACATTTGTACAACTTCCCATTGATTATTAAGAACCGATTAGTAAGATATCTAAGCCTTCTCACCTCATTTTTCTCTGTGGGCAATTTACCAGTTGACAAGTAGAGGAATATAGGAGTGATCCATGAACCCGCACCTTCAGAGTCCAACATACAGACCTCATCATGCTCTGCTATACTTGATTGTTCCAGCATCTAAATCGGCACATTTCTGAGTTGTTCTTAGTCTATTCCAGATGCCAATCGAGCAAGATTGTCTGCCTCCATATTTGTAATTCGCGACACTTGTTCTATCTCATGTCACTTAAATTTCTCAAGTTGGCTTTTCACCTTTCCAAAGTACAAAGCCATGTTATCACCCTTTGCTTGAAATTCTTATCGGACTTGGTTCGCTATCAACTGGAAATCGCTGTATATCTTTAAACTTTCAACCTATATTTCTTGAGCAAGCCTTAGTCATGCAAGTAATGCCTCATATTCAGCTTCATCATTGGAAACTTCAAAAGCAAATCGCAAGGCATAGTAGATCTTATCATTTTTTAAGCTTATAAGAAGCAACCGTGCTCTGCACCCATTAACATTCGATGGTCCACCCACATACAATCGCCACACGGGCGGAACAATTTTTTGTGAACTGAGGCTTGACTTGATTGCGGATCCTCTGGAACTTTACCTTCACAACTGAAATCACGGCTTCTTCATCTTCCACCACTACTGGATAGGGGAACTCCACTAATGCTTTTCCTTTAATGGTTGTCCTTCATTATATTTCACTTCAAACTCCTCCGACTCAATTGATCACTTTGTTAGTCGCCCAGACATGTCTTTTGGAGGACTTGCCTCAAGGGATGATTCTTTAAGACTGTTATCAGGTGAAATTGAAAGTATGGTTGTAGCTTTCGTGAAGCCATGATCAGTGCTAAAGCCAACTTTCTATTTCAGGATAACGTGTTTTGACATCTAGCAAGGCTTTACTAACATAGTAAATTGGCCATTGCACTTTTTCTTCTTCTCGAATTAATATATCACTAACTGCATTCTAGGACACTACGAGATAGAGATAGAGTTCCTCCCTGAGCTTTGGCTTTGTAAGGAGCAGATGCTCACCCAAATATGCCTTAAGGTCGTTGAATGCTTTTTCACATTTTTCATCCCGCACAAAGTCTTTTCCTTTCTTGATAGCTTGAAAGAACGATTAACACTTATCAGTTGTGCGAGCGACGAACCTGTTGAGTGCGACTACCATTCTTGTTAATTGTTGAGCTTCTTTCGTTGACTGAAGGGACTTCATTTCTAGAAGTGCTTTGATCTTTGAAGGATTAGCCTCGATTCTTCGGCGGTTCACCATGAAATTAAGAAATTTACCCGACTCTACACCAAAAGACGCTGGGTTCAATTTCATTTGGTACTTCTGAAGAATATCAAAGGTTTCCTTTAAATCATGTTCATGATTTGTTGCCTTCAAACTCTTGAAGAGCGTGTCATCTACATATATTTTCATATTTTTTCCTATCTTTTCTGCAAACATCTTGTTCACCAATTTTTGATGTGTCACCCCGGCATTTTTCAATCAGAAGGGCATACTTCTATAATAGAAAAGCCCTCTGTCCGTCGTAAAGGCAGTTTTGATTTGATCAGGCTCGTGCATGTATATTTGGTTATTCCCAAAATATACATCCAAAACAGAGTAATTTTTGTCCGGCTGTAGCATTCATGAGCTGGTCATCCGTGGAAGTGGAAAGCAATCTTTGGATATGTTTTGTTCAGATTTGTATAATCAATGCAAACCCTCTACTTTCCCTTTTCTTTCCTGAGTTATCCATCTTGGGTAGTGTGCCTCTTTAATTATCTTTACCTCAAGCAACTTCTCCACCTTCTCATTAATCGCTGTGTAGTGTTTTAGATTGAAGCATCGTCACTTTTGAACTTTTGGCTTATAAGACGGGTCTACATTAAGCCGGTGTACAATGACACTTGGGTCAATTCCTGGCATGTCTTTGTGGGACCATGTAAAGAAATCCTTGTATTCTCGAAGAAAAGCTATCAGCCGTTCACGTAAAGGTGATGACAGCTTAGAGCCTATTTGCACTGTCCTCTCGGGTTGGGAGTTGTCTTATGGAATCGACACTGGTTCTTCTACCGTTTCTCTTCATTTCACATGCTCTTCACATGGATCGAGTTCTTTAAAATTCTGTATGTCATTCAAATCTCCTGGCAAATCTGCTGGTAAGTCTTGGTTTATTTGATATATATTAGAGACCACTTCCTTCTCCTTCGACTCAATTTTACCATTGGTCGCTTTCACATAACAGATGCGAGCCTCTTGTTGATCACCAAGCACTACCCCATCGCCATTTTTTTATCAAAAATTTCAACATCAGATGGTATGTTGATGTTATAGCCCTCATGGCATTCAAAGTTGGTTGCCCTATAATGGAGCTGTAGGCAGATGGTTGGTCCACAACAAAAAAGTTTACCATTATCCTCACCTGTGTGTCCCCTTATCCCATAGTAACTAGGAGTGTTATCATTCCTTCAACGTGAATGCATGCTCCAGTAAAGCCTTGGAGTGAGGTGTTCTCATGTCTTAACTTTGCACTACCTAGGTTGATTTTTGTTAAAGCATCATTGAATAGTACATCCGTTGAATTCCCATTGTCGATCAAAATCTGTTAGACTAAGCTATTTGCCACGTGCAAAGACATAACTATGACATTGTTATATGGATGATGCAGCTTCTTGGCCTCCTCCTCTGTAAAGGTTATGGCGATGTTCTCCATCTTTGAAAATTTTACGACATGCTCAGTCATGTTTACATTGATCACAATTGAAACCTTTAGCTTCTCGAGCATACAAGTTTCGAGCCCGCATGGAATAGCCAGTTTTTGGTCCTCCAAAAATTGTCCTAACCTTATTCAGCGTATAGTCATTCCCAACTGTCGTATTTGTTCCTTGTGCGATCGTCCCCTATTGTCGTATTATTGTTGGGAGCGCAATTCTTCTTTCTACTATCACTCTATCCACAAACTCCTGCAACTGGCCTTGTTGAATGAGTGCCTCAATCTGCCCTTTTAATTGAAAGCAACTTGAGGTGTCATGGTCATGGTCCTTATGGAAGTGACAATATTTACTTTTGTCCCTGTTGTTGGGATCTCCCTTTATAGGGGCTAGAGAAGTAAGCAAATTTCGATGTTGAATCTGCATTAAAATCTGTGCCACTATCATATTCAAGGGTGTAGGCCATTGTCTTATTTAGTGGAGCGTAAGCTTGGAACTTTTATGTTAGGATAATATTAGACTTGTTCATGTTCTGTTGTGCCTCTGTCTTTTGCTTTTTTGCTTCTCCTCCTTTAGATCATTCTTTTACCTTCTGCTTTCCATCGCTTTTTGACTAGCCTATTTGAGATTGTCTTCTCTGATTGTGCATGTATTCTTCAGCGCTAATGAACTATTGAGCTCAGATTACGAGGTCAACGAAGGTTTTTTGTTGCTTTTTGCAAATTGACTTCAACATATCATCTTCTTGGAGCCCTTCCCGAATTGTGGCCATAACATCACTATCAGTGTATCCTTCCACATAATTCATTTCCTGGCTGAAATGTTTAATGCAGGCTTTTAATGATTCATCAGCTCCTTGTTTAAAGGAGAACATATAAAGCTTATCTTTCTTGCGAGTTTTCACTATTACGAATCGTCCCACAAATTGTTGTTTCAGCTGGTTAAATGAACTGATTGACCTTGGCCCTAATTGTTGGAACCATTGAAGTGTCAACCCAGTAAGCGTCAAAGAAAATGCTTGGCACATCTGAGCTTGAGTGGCTCCTCAGATTCATATCCATATGTTATATCCATGTATGTGTCTTGTTAGATTCTCTTTCCCATCAAATTTCTTGATGGGAATCATCTTGAAATCATCAGGAAATTCCTCCGCCATAATGTCCTCAGTGAATGGGGCCTCTGTTTCATCCAACATGTCTCTTACATCTTCCTGCAAATTCTTATTGGCTTCTATCCATTTGCCTTCGCATTCTTTCTAGTTATTGCTCGAGTTGTTCCTCACGAATGCTTCGGTTGGATTGACTCATGCTTACTTGATTAACCTGTCGGTTCTGGTTCTGATTCACCTTATTTAACTAACTCAGTGAAGATCAGGGTATTTTGGCACTCCTCCTATTCTTGCTTCGAGTTGCCTGGTTGTTTAGAGGCATAGCTACAATTGGTTGCACATTACGTCATAGGTTGAGTCAATCACGTAAATCAGTAGTTGTGAAATCCTTAGACCCAGGTGTCTAGGTGCTATCAAGTTCTTCACTATTATGGTTAGCTTCTATCATGTCAAACATTGACATCCTGGTTCTTTTAACTGAATCGCGATGACTCCTAATCCGCAACAAAGCATTTCGACGCCTAGGTGCCTGACGTGGTCCCTGCGGCTCGGGCAAGTCCTTTGGTTGATTCTTATTGGATTGATCCTCACCCTCGTTCCAGTAGCTCCAACAACGGCTACGTCCACTCCTAGCACTCTGAGAATTTATCGGCCCATTTTGTTGGTTGTTTACTGAATAGATCATGTTTAAAGGTATCGATAATCTAATTCACCATCCCTGCCAGTGTGACCACTCGAGCTTCAATCCTATCAGTGCGTGTTGGTGGACGATGAGCACGTGGTGCCTTTTAAGGACTAGCACCGAGTCCCCTTGTTTGGGTGCCTTTGGTATGAGTCCGTTGAGCACTTGAGACTTGGTCACTCACAATTCCTGAATGATATCACCAAAGAAAAAAGAAAAGTTGAAGTACTGGTGAGAACTCGTGGATGTTAATCACACAAGACCTTCCTTCTAGCGCCAAAAATGTTGGAGCAAAATTTTGTTCGACACTTATCCAACGTCCCTAGACTAATAATTCAGATTAAATAAGCAAATTATCTAATGAAATTGGAAGAACACTCGAAGAATACAAAGAATCTCAGAAAAAGTAACAAGAACAAAGTGAGGACAATCACAAGGCAATTATATTCAGAAATGAGTGCAATATCTTTTCCTTTTAAACCGAGGGAATTTATAGTACATTAGGAATTTGGAGTTTAATTCCTCCCATTAATTCGAGAGTTTTTTTTTCTTCAAAACAATAAGGCTCTTCACCTTTTTTGGGTGCTATAAACAATTAATAAACGAAGTAAACTCGAGTCATTAAATGTTTTTAATCGTCAACCGTTACTTGACATTGATGCTTGATAACTCTTAATCTTCCAACTTATTTCCTACCCGAGCGTACGCTAGGGTAGTTATCCTAGCGCACGCTTGGGTGGTTTTTCTAACACATGCTTGAGTGGTTTCCCTAGCGTACGCCGAACATATGCTCAAATCGTCCAAAAACTTATTACATTTTATTATTTCTAAAAAATTCATCCAACAGTATTAATATTGATTTCTCTTTGATTAGCTAATCCAAATGGTATAAAAGGAAAAGAAAATTTTCATATTTCAGTTTATTTATTTGTGTTCCTATTTCTTGATAATTACTTTAACATATGAGAATATTTGAATAAGCAATGAAACCATGTTGGTTCAAGAGGGTCAATATTCAAATTTCAAAAGATTAGCACAAGATTCGACAAATTAAAGAGGAAAAAAAAGCCGAAAACAAAAAAAACAAAAAAAGAAGAAAGAGAAATTGATGTTTAAAATATCTACAAACTTTGTCATATGCGACAAATTAAAGAGGAAAAAAAAGCCGAAAACAAAAAAAACAAAAAAAGAAGAAAGAGAAATTGATGTTTAAAATATCTACAAACTTTTTTTTTTTTTTGGAAGATTTGTTTATTTTATGTCACGAATTCACGTGGATATATATGTGTTGTGTTATAACTGTGTTTGGACCAGTTTTGGAGGTGATAACCGCCATGTGATTGGACAAGTACTTCAGATATATATCATCCTTGAAAAGAGAGAAGTTTTTTGTTTTCTTTTTTCGTTAGATGAAAATAAAAAAGAATTATTATATGACTATTTTTGTGAAATTAGTATTTTATCCCTTTTTTTTTTGTCTGAATTATCCCTAGTTAATTTGTATTTACTCGTTTAAGTTTTTTATCTGATATATGTGGTCTTGTCGTACAAGGTTACTACGTACTAGCTAGATCAAGAATTCCCATTAATATATAATATCTTAAAATTTAGCATGAGCAATAATATTATTTTGAAGAAGTTCAGAAAAAATTTAAAGGGACGTTTAGTAAAGAGATTCGTATACTGATTTAAATCATGATTTATAATTTATTATAGTATTTTTTATAAAAATACACGTAAATTAAAAATAATTTTAATCTATAAACTAAACGTCTTCTAAATATTTTTTATTATAAAGAGAGCCTCCTCTGAATTATCCCTAGTTAATTTGTATTTACTCGTTTAAGTTTTTTATCTGATATATGTGGTCTTGTCGTACAAGGTTACTACGTACTAGCGTACTGTAGTAGATCAAGAATTCCTATTAATATATAATATCTTAAAATTTAGCATGAGCAATAATATTATTTTGAAGAAGTTCAGAAAAAATTTAAAAGAACGTTTGGTAAGGAGATTCGTATACTGATTTGAATCATGATTTATAATTTATTATAGTATTTTTTATAAAAATACACGTAAATTAAAAATAATTGTAATCTATAAACTAAACGTCTCTTAAATATTTTTTATTATAAAGAGGGCCTCCTCTTTAATTATTTACTGTAAGAAATAAAGTTAAATACACACACAAAGAGAAATGTTAGATTTACATACACACATAAATATATACACACACATGTTATATAATATATATATGCGCGCGCGCGTAATAATAGTTTCTTGTCTATCCATTTAGCATGTATATATCTATTGATAGGGATAAAACAAATCTTATAGTGCCCTGCCACGGAATATTATTGTCTATATTAATTTAAAGTAGTTCTATTCACATCATTTTTTTACCTTCCACGTCCCTTTTTTAAATACACACTCTACATAATTTTGAAAGAGTTAAATTTATTTTTTACACACTCCTATTATTTCAAAATTATCCTTAATTATTTTTTTTTAAAAATTAAAAATCTTATAGTGCCCTGCCACGGAATATTATTGTCTATATTAATTTAAAGTAGTTCTATTCACATCATTTTTTTACCTTCCACGTCCTTTTTTAAATACACACTCTACATAATTTTAAAAGAGTTAAATTTACTTTTTACACACTCTTATTATTTCAAAATTATCCTTAATTATTTTTATAAAAAAATTAATTCTTATCCACTTTTATTTTCTTTTCACACCTACCATTTTATTTTAATTTGTTATTTAAATAATATTAATTTTCTATCCCTTCATATCTTTTTTTGTTAAAGATTTGGGTGTGAAGCCTTTTTTCAAAACAAAAGTAAAAAAAAAAAAAACAAATAGAAGATAAAATGGAAAAAAAAAATCAATCAAACTTATACAAAAATGAAATAAAAAACAAAATAAAATGACAATCTTAAAAAAATAAAAATTCAAACATGAAATGAAAAGAAAAACAAAATAAAAATCGTCATACAACCAATAATAAAGAAAATTTAACATTATATCAATGCAATTTTTTAGAAATATTAATTTTCTATCCCTTCATATCTTTTTTTGTTAAAGATTTGGGTGTGAAGCCTTTTTTCAAAACAAAAGTAAAAAAAAAAAAACAAATAGAAGATAAAATGGAAAAAAAAATCAATCAAACTTATACAAAAATGAAATAAAAAACAAAATAAAATGACAATCTTAAAAAAAATAAAAATTCAAACATGGAATGAAAAAAAAAACAAAATAAAAATCGTCATACAACCAATAATAAAGAAAATTTAACATTATATCAATGCAATTTTTTAGAATAGTCATTGAAATGTGAAAATTATAGGTTTATTTATAAAATTTTAAATAGTGATAGTTTATGATTTTAAATATAACATGTGGGGTGTGTGGAGAGAGATAAAAATTATATAATTAGTTTCTTTTTAAAATTAAATTTAATTACATAATTAAATATACTATAATTATATTTTTTTTGTTATTGTATGCGAGAGTTTTTTTATCATAAAAAAATTTAAAATAAAAGGGATGTAGAAAGTAAAAAGGAGCACGTGAATAGAACCACCCTTAATCTAATTCCCTAGAGACTTTTTCATTAAAAAATTTTTTCTGGCAATTAATTCTTCAATTTAAAATTCAGTCAGAGCAAGTGGTCATTAACACTTTTTTAATTCTTCAATGTGTGTGTAACAATAGTTTCTTGTCTATCCTTTTTTTTTTTCTGATCTCTTGTCTATCCATTTATTATTATTATTATTATATATATATATGTATATATCTTTAGCGATTGATAAGGATAAAACAAATCTTACACTGCCTGCCACGGAATATTATTCTCTATATTAATCTAGTTAGCTAGATATTTTTTCATTAACAAAAAAAAAAAATCTTTTCTGCCAATTAATTATTCAATTTAGAATTCAGTCAGAGCAAGTGGTCAATAACACTTTTTTTTTTTTTTTCGCTTTACTTGATCTCCTATATATTGTTTTACGTAGACAAGTCATACAAGAAACTTTGCCATCTGATCAGGACAGTTACCATCAGCACGTAAGAAAGAAAAGGCATCTTAGGTTTTGATCACTTAAAAACTATTATAAAACTCAAAACAAAACCTAACTCCACATTATCCAAAGAATAAGTAATAATATATATCGCAGTGGAACTGAACAAAATCTTTAATATCATTTGCATATATTGTTAAGCATAATTAGTGAAATCCCACAAGTAAATTATATTAGTTTCTAAACTCTCTTGGTTGAAAAGTCTTTGTTCTAGAGAATTATTGACTGTAAGATAATCTCCTATTAATACAAATGCTAGTTTTAATGTCATATTTGAAACTATAAGTTGTGTGAAAATTACAAATTTGCTATGTTTGTACTCTAATATATAATGTTATTTCAAATGCTAAAATTATAATGTTACTATGTTTGTGCTCCAATATATAATGTTATTTTAAATGTTAAATTTACTTTTAACTACAATCATTAAGCTTTGAAAGTTATAAGATTGTGCAAACTTTCTCTCTCTCCCCCCATACGAACCGGAAAAAAAGAGTGAACGACGGCCAGAGTTCTAGGGCCGCCTTCAGGTGCGTCGCCGGGCATCCGGCCATGAAATTTGGTCCTCCGGGCTCGCCTCGTTGTGAGCTTCTTATTAGTGGTGGCAATGTATAGTGTGGTGGTTTCGTTTGGGTGGATCTAAACCGGTTTGGAACTTAGAAGCCGAACAGATGAGCTTTGTTTCCCGGCGAGTTTGTCATTTAGTGGTTTAGATATCTTGGCCAACTATCTCCCTTGACGGTCCATTGGCTAGTTGCCCTTCACCGGAGGCTTCTAACGGTGGTGGTAGGAGGTTTTTTCCGTTTTCTGAAGTAATTTTTGTGTTTGCAATAAGGGCGGTGGTCTCCCCACCTGACCCTCATTTGTTTTGCTGTTTGTTGTTAGTTTTTAGTGATCGGCTTAAGGCCATTTGTATGTCTCCTAATAAGGTTGTCTTGGTCTGACTAGAATTTTTTCTATGTCATGCAGATGTCCCTTCTTTGTGGGGTTTGACAATCTACCTCTTCAGTGCTTGAAAGCCTATTTCGACGGGAGGAATCTCTTCAATTCGAGCTTTATGTGTGCTCGTTGTTAGTGTGCCGAGGTATTTTCCTGATTTTCGGGCCTCAGGCATGCGTCTGCTCCTCTAATTAGTCATCAACATTATACCAAGATAACTGTTTATTAGTTTTTAATTAAATGCAATTCCCCTTAAAAAGAAAAAGCTTTGAAAGTTATAAACAAACATTTTTACTTTTGGAGGAAATCACATGGCATGCTACCGAAATATAGGAGCTTTCCATTTATGCCACTTAACTTCAATATATTAGATTCTTTCTAGTGAATTGAGTGGCATAGATCTTACATTTATGCAACTCATCAGTAGTATAAATGTAAAGATAACATCATTTGAGTGATTTTTTTTTTGTGTTTTCTCTTAATTTAAAATAATTTAAAAATGCCAATAATTAAATGAAAAATATGTTTACCCATAACAATTAAGTGTCAAAATTTGACATATACTATACTTAATAATAGTGGCAAATTTGGCACCCAAAATAGTCTTGTATTGGAATGGAGAATTACTTTTTTTTTTATTATTATTTTCAATGTTAAAATTTAACATTAACACACTAATTTAACATTTTATGGGAGATGTTCTAAATTCCCATCGAGTCGCTTATTCTCCTGTCTCAAATGTCTTTCACATTGAATGCACTAAATAAACAAGTTGTTAAGAGTAAACAAATTAGATACAACTGTGATAGAAAAATATTTCTCATACATATCTTCAAAATGGCGATAATCACAAACACAAAAATATGGATCAGGCCGGTGAGATTCACTCAATTAGTGTGGTAACATTCATCATAGCAAAAGAGAGGGGGATTAGTGCACTTTAGGATATATAGAGCTTGTTCGGTTGTATTTTTGAGTTATGGTGATTTGAGTATGGATCTTGAATTGAATTTGAGTTGAAGTTTTAATTTGAGTTTGTGTTTGGATGTGCACATTTGAGTCATGATTTGAATCGAGAATCTATTTGAGTTTGCGTTTGAATTGGTCAAAACTTAAATTTGTATTTAGATTCCATTGATGAAAAAATTTAATAGGGTATATGGGTAGAGTTTTATTCGTCTCTTTGTTGTGAATGCATAGAAAAAAAAAATCATCTCAATCGGAATTAAAACAAAAAAATTATGACGTTTTTAATAATAGAAAAAATATTGTTCAGTAACTTGAATTTGAGTTTAAGAACTTGAGTTGAAGGGAAAACTTAAACTCAGATTTTTACATTAAATTCAAGTTAAAATTCAAATTCAAACTCAAATTTTACAAACGAACATGAATTTAAATAAAATTGTAACTTGAGTTCAAATTTTTTTTGAGTTTTACGAACAAGCCCATAATTTTTTAAACTTCGAATGGTTGTTTTCTTCGTTTAATATTGGTTGGAAAAGGAGGGGAAAAAAATATGCACGTGAAAAGCTTGTCTTGATAACTTTGTAGGAAATACAAATGAAGTTGATCCCACAAGGGTGTTCTTCCACAAATTAAGCTTCAGTTTAGTTTGCTGATTCGAGTTTTTAATTCGAGTTGAGATGTGATTTTATGTGAGAGCTTTTTACTGTAGTAAAAAAGTTATATGTGATTATTTGTGAGATCTTCTTACTGTAGTAAAACTCGAATTCTAAATTCAAATCAGCGAAATGAACGGGGCCAAGTTAAATATCAGCTTCAAAAAAATCAAATATCAAATCAAAGTGAATGGCCAAGACCGGAGAAGAATGCGGACTCCTTTGTGGACCATATTTGCTAACTACTCTTGAGACAGCTAGCAAAAAGCATGCCCCTCTTAGAGTGTGATTGAGGTTTTGCATATTCTAAGTTTTATATAGGCTTTTTTCTACGATTTTATATTCAACAAACCGGTTCAACACAAGTCATTTTACGTACGTGTAACATGTAACGGTTGAGGTGTAATATGATATATATTTTATGCAAAAATGATTTTAGAAAGAAATACAAGAATAAATTCAATATTTTGAATATTGTTGTTAATTTTTTTTAAAAAAAAATTATCTATATATAATCGTGTGATATGGAGGATTGTAAAAGACTTATGTACATATATGTTTACTAATTAGATGCTCTAATTATATACAACTAAGAATAATAAAATTGCATAAAAAATTAAATAAATAAGAACACACAAGATTTTTAGCAATTCACTCTGAATATGAGCTAGACTCATTTTTAATCACTACTGTAGAAATTCATTAATATGCGAAAGAAGTTTACAAGAAAAAATATCTTTCACATTTCAACTCTCAGGTGACGTTTGGTTCATGAATTAAAATCATGAGATTATAACCATTTTCGATTTACATGTATTTTTTATGAGAGAAAACACTGTAGCGAATCATGAACCATGATTCGAATCAGGATACGAATCCCCTTACCAAACGTCACAAATGTTTTTCTACATCTCTCTAGATAACCCTAAAATCAACGCTCCCTTTATATAAGAGAATCCGATGCAATCAAAATCACAAAGGTGGATTCACTTGTTGTCTCTGTATAAACCAATAATTGTGAAGATAATAATTAATTCCACAACTTAATATAAAATATGTTATGTTTGGTGGGCTAAATTTTATAGTCCATGCTTTCCAACACAACAAAATTTTACTTCCAACTTAATTCACAACGTGGCCCGCCTCACGTAGCAACTAGCACGACTTAGGAGTGTTTTTAACATTTTCATGAGAAGTAATTTTCTGTATTGTTCGGGTTTTTACTTCTGAAACTACCCCAAGAAAGTTTGTTTTATCACACTTTTTCCTTTTCTTTTCTTTTCTACATTAAAGAAAACTTTTATAGTTGTATGGTCCAAACGAGGCCAAAAGGTTTATTCTTCAATGTAATGTTGATGAAGAGTTGTTGTTAGTTACGTGGATGTGCTACAAGCCACTCCCATATGTAACGAAAGCTAATCATTATTATTCTTTTTTTTTCTATTTATGGTGTTTGCCTTTTGAGCATCACAAATTCACAATCATTTACTTCTTTTTTTTTCAGAAAAAAATAAAATAAAAAGATATATATATATATATATATAATGATACAGACATTGCATGGAAAGACCTTTAACTATGTGAACTCGATTTTGATTTATAAAATCGAAATGTGGACCTAATGAGAAAGATTATAATTCATAGACAAGTGGCAACTTGTTTTTACATTAATAATTTGAAACTTGACTCCATGACTTGATATTTACAAAATACTGTTTATTATAATGAGATTCATATGTTGGATAGGATATTTCTAGAAATAATATTCTAATTCGTTACTGAAAAATACAATGTCGAGGCTGTTATACATCAACATCGAGACCGGACTAAAATTTTAAGGACTAACCAGATAATTGTAATGATTAAATATTGAATATTGCCCCCATAAAAGACTTGTTGAATATTTAAAACTAAAAAGTGGAAAATGAGTACTAGATATTTCGTAATTAAGGTCTCGTTTATTTTACTGATTCGAGTTTTTAATTTTAAGTTCTTACAGTAAAAAACTCTCAGAAAATATCACATCTAATTTTTTCTGCTACAGTAAAAAGCTCTAAAAAAATATCACATCTCAGCTCAAATTAAAAATTCGAATCCGTAAAGTGAACGAGACATAAGAATACATCACAAGGTTCACATTACAATTTTTTATTATATTTGATTTGAAATGGAGTAAGCCATATTATTTGGTGAACATATTTGGCTGCAATATACTCCATTCAATACACACATATATATATATATATATATGAACTGAGTTAATTGTATGTGGTTATGGTGAGCTAAGGCAGGCTCATGTCAAAAAAAATAGCCATCCAATAAAGCTCAAAAAGCATTAATTAACACCTGCCATAAAAGTTGAGCATCTTTTTCAGAATTTGGAATCAAATGAGACACGAACAAAATAACCGTGATTCCTCAAGAACTAGTGCAAACTCATCCCTCAAGAATTAAGAAATGTTTAGTTGTAGGATTTAAACCATAATTTAAATTATAGTTCATAATTTGTTATAATATTTTTTTCATAAAAAATATATGTAAATAAAAAATAATTCTAATCACATAATTTTAATTTATGAACTAAACGTCTTTTAAGACCACAACTAAAAAAAATTAATGTAGAGAATCAACAACAAAAAAGTAGAGAATAAGAACAAAACTAAAAAAAATAATGTAGTTGGGTAAATCCACGGATCAAATAAAAAAAGTTCCTTCATTCAGTTTGCTGGGAATATGGCACTCGTCCTTATAGGTTTTTTTTTTTTTTTTTTTTTTTTTTTTTTTTTTTTTTTTTTTTGGGGCTGGAAAACTCGTCTTTATAGATTAACCTTTAAGATAGAATCCCAAGAACCCAACAAATAGTATCATAACCAGATTTTAGAATTAATCATGTCTATATACAAGATGAACGAAAAAAAAAAAGGAACAAAAGTAGTAGAACTGACTATCCTGCATAATTTTTTAATTTAATATAATTTTAATCAGATTTAATGGCTAAAATTTAACTCTGACGGTAAGAATACCTACTGAAAAAAAGTTTGAAAAAGAAAAAATTAATCTCACTGATTTGCCTTAAATTTAGAGTCATTCTCACTTTGTTACTTTACCTTTAAAAACTTTAACTTTTGCCCTTTAGATTATACTTTTGTCCTATTTAAACTCTTTTATAAGAATTTTTTGTTAAAATGAGACGGAAAAAGAAGAGATTAAATGTGAGTATGTGATTTTTATATATTTGTTTTTAAGATAAATTCAAATATAAAGATCACTTTACTGCATTACTCTTTTTTTCTATTTTTTCTTTAATATAAATTACAACAGAAGGATTAATAGTGCGTTTGGTTCGTGGATTCGTGTCATAGTTTGGATTATGATTCGTGACTCGCTACAGTATTTTTTTTCACAAAAAATATAAGTAAATCAAGAATAATTTTAAATTATGATTCTGAATTCATAAACTAAACGTACATACAGTATTCAAAGGTCAATGAGTAAAATGAAATATTTTAACGTTTAAGGAGTAAACTAGAAATGACAAAAGTTCACGGGGCAACAATGATATACTCAAAATTTCAAAATGCCTATTTTCTCCTCCAATGCACCCTCCACACAATTTTGCCACGTTGCAATACTACGCTACGCGTTTTAGCACGACAGAAGTGCCCCAAATCAAACTGAACATCAAAGATTCAAAACCATCCCAAATGTGGGCCCACATTCTTTCTTTTTTTCTTTCTTGTCAGTTCCCACTTTAGTTTTACCCCCCACAAAATTCTATTCCTTTTTTCACAACAACAAAAAAGCACCAAACCATTTCCCAACTTCCCAGACCCAACAAATATTTTCCCGGAAAATGTGAGAAACAACAAACATTACTTCCAACCAAGACAGAAAACCCAGTGCCCAGAGATTCTCGCTCCCTCACTTTCCCACTCTCCAAACACTAGAATCAACCTTAGCTTACCTCCTTAAACCGTAAATTCCCTTACTTTTCTTGTCGTTTCGTCTTCCGATTGGTGACGATGACGGTTCGGACTCGCCGGAACACCACCGTCGCCGTCGTCTTCGGGGTCTGACTTGGCGATCGGAAGGAAGGAAGGAGAATGGGGGCGTCGCTCTCGGGCCTGTCGGAGGGAGCGAACGGCGGCTCTGCCGCCGGCGGAGGTCCCGGCCTCGGGGACATACCGGAGAGCTGCGTGGCGTGCGTGTTCCTGTACTTGACTCCGCCGGAGATTTGCAATCTTGCACGGCTCAACCGTGCGTTCCGTGGCGCGGCGTCGTCGGACGCCGTCTGGGAGTCGAAGCTGCCGCCGAATTACCAAGATCTGCTCGATTTGGTCCCTCCCGAGAGGTACCAGAACTTGTCCAAAAAGGACATCTTCGCGCTTCTCTCTCGCCCCGTTCCCTTCGACGGTGGCAACAAGGTCAGTCGAATTTCCCATTCCCTTTCATCTCTTCGCGTTTGTCTGCGTTTTCTCTTTCTTTCGGTGAAATTTTGGGAATTAGGGTTTTCAGTTGGTTCCTCTTTTTTCCTTGTTTTGCAGGAAGTATGGCTGGACAGAATCACGGGAAGGGTTTGCATGTCGATATCGGCAAGGGGGATGGCAATAACTGGAATTGAAGATCGGAGATACTGGAATTGGATTCCCACTGAAGATTCAAGGTTCGATTTTGACTCAAGCTCTAGTCTTTTCAGGGTTTTTCAGCTTCAAATTATATTTCTAGTGAACCAAGATTGGATTTTTATTTTTAATTTTTTAAAATTTTTTTTTTTTTTGCGTTTTATGATTTGACATGGGATTTTTCGTTTTACTGTTTTCTTTATATTTGTGGGCGGTAGATATATAGAGGGAAACTGTTTTTTGTCTCCTCTCTCTTCTATTCCTCATGTTTTTGTGTGGTACTGAAAGCTTATTGACTATTGTGATTGCTATCGTTCTACAACTTAATCGGATATCAACAAGAGGTGTATTTGTTATTTTTAAAGCTCCGATAACTCAATGAATCCAGGGGAATTATTTTTTTTTTAAAGTAATTAGTTGACTGTGAAGGACTTGCATAATCTTTTTAGAAATACAAAATGGTTTCTTACTTTCTATATATTTTTATTGTTCGAGGGTAGGTGTATCTTGTGTTGTGTTTAGTATAGAATATAGATTCTTACAAGGTATGTATTTGCTTATATTCGTCAGTGGTCAAGTCCATGGTCAATGTTTTACTTTTCTCGGGTTGGCATAATTAAACATGCGGTTACTTTCCTTATATGGTCAACCAGGTGAAGTTAATGTTCACGACGGAGTTACTGTTCAAGTATACGGTACTGTTCACGGTGCGGATAAGTACCCCGTAAGTAGGTTCTGTATAGGAGCTGGAACTTGGTTCACCTGAGACCCTTCACGCATTTCTTAGGAACTTGCTTAGTAGGGTGGTTTTGTTTAGGAGACTGTCCAGATCTATCCTTTGTTGATAAAATTGGTGCATTCATTTACAATCTTTCGTGGAAATTACCTAATTGGTACAACTGCTGGAGTACTATTCACACGTATACAGTACTATTCACGTATACGGTACTGTTCATGGTGTAGATAAGTATGGCGTAAGTGGTTTTGTCTAGGAGGCTGGAACTTGGGGACGTTTGGTTCATAGATTCAGAATCATGATTCAGAATCATTCTCGTTTTACATGTATTTTTTGTGAGAGAAAATACTGTAGCGAACTACGAATCATAATTCAAATCATGACACGAATCCCCTTTCCAAACATTCCCGTGATCCGTCTGAGACCCTCCACGCTTTTCTTGAAAACTTGCTTAGTAGGGTGATTCTTTCTAGGAGACTGTCTAGATCTATCCTTTGTTGATAGAAGCTAGAACGGGTGTATTAATTTACAGTCTTTCCTAAGAATTACCTAATTGGTACAGTTACTGCTCGAGTATTGTTCACAAGTATAGTGAAACGGTGAGAGACAAGCAAATCACGAAATGGCTGAAAAATTCAAAATCGAGAAGTTCAACGAAAGCAATTTCACGTTGTGGAAAATGAAGATGCAGGAAATTTTATGGAAGGATAATTGTCTGGTGGCTATCGGAGAAAGAAAATCACGGACGATGACGAGCGGAACGAGATGGATGGTAATGCTATTGTCAATTTGCACCTGGCATTAGCAGAAAGGGGTTTTATCAAGTATCGCAGATATAAATTCTTGAAGACAAGAGTTAAGAAAAATAAGTTCTTCATTACTTAGAATAGAAAAAACACTTAGAATAACGAAAGAAATTATATTTGTTGAGAAATGTAAAATCGTATGGATACGACCCTCATTGTGCATCTTGATCCATTGGATCGTTTCATTGTAGACTCCGACGTGAAGCTTTTGTAAACGCCTTTCCGAGTATTCCTTTAGCATTTCGTCGAAGAGGGAGAGTTTTATCAAGTATCGCAGACAAGAAAACAACTAAAGAAATTTGGGATACTCTGACGAAGTTGTATGAGTCCAAGTCACTTCACACTAAGATTTTCTTGAAGAGAAAACTTTATACTCTTCGGATGGCGGAATCCACACTTGTAACCGACCATATCAAAACCTGCAGACTCTATATACCACTTGTTGGCAAATTTGGCGGTAAAATAAGAAATGAGTAAAAATGAAGATAATATAGACACATAGTATTTTACGTAGAAAATCTCCAAAGGAGACGGGATAAAAATCACGTGACAAGTGTAGACGGATGTCACTATGAAAAATAGGGATTACAACCTTCTCTCTAAATTACACGGAGAGAATAATAAGAACCACTCTCTCACGTAAATAAGTGAAATACCTTACAAAAGAAGAAAAGCTGGAGAAATTAAATTTCTCTTGCACTATGAGAATTCTCTCTGAAGGGTGGGAATGAGATGTTTAAGCCCTTCCTCTAAGTCCCCTTTATATAAGCTCCAAGAACGAACCATGGCCACGAAAAACTTGTGGCTAAGAATTTATCAATTTGTGGCTATTCATTTTACTTGGTCACCATTTAACCACTTGGTTAAATCTAGTTCACACAATTTTGTGGACTTAAATCATGGGCCTTGGTCTTTGCCAATTATGAGCCTTTGGACCTGAACCTAATCCAACATTTCTCCCACTTGGAGATTTGATTGAGAATCAATCATGTCTCCACACCATCCTTTCTACCATGTCACTGTCATGTTGCTTACGTTTCTGTTAGGTCACGTGAGAATCTACACCACTTGAACTTGTCAGTATTTACTGGCTTGGTCAACGCATCTGCTAGGTTTTCCTTGGTGTGAATCTTCTGCATATCCACGCTTCATTCTTCCACTACTTCACAAACAAAGTGAAATTGAACTCCTATGTTCTTCATCCTGGAATGAAAGGATGGATTCCTTGCAATGTGCAAGGCGCTTTGACTGTCACAAAATAAAAAAATCTTCTCCTCTTTGTGGCCGAGCTCCTCCAATAACCTTTTAATTCATATTGCTTCCTTGCAAGCTTACAGCTTCGAAACCCAGCTTACAGCTCCTCCTGCAAGTGTGAACAGATAGCCTGTACTGGATTTTCTTTTATTAGGATCACCTACAAAATCTGAATCCACATAGCCCCTGACAGTTACCTTCGATCCTCCAGAACATAATGTAGCGTATGAGGTACTCTTGATGTATCTTAGGATCCTCTTGACAAGATTCCAATGCTCTTTACCAGGATTCGCCATGTACCTACTAATTGCCCCCACTGTTTGTGCAATGTCTGGTCTTGTACAGATCATAAAGAACAATAGGCTACCCACTGCTAATGCATACAGTATGCGAGACATTTCCTTCCTCTCTGCTTTATTGCTAAGATACATCTTGGAGGATAACTTGAAATTAACAGGAAGAGGGGTAGAAATTGGCTTACAATTTTGCATATTGAAGCACTGCAAAACCTCCTTCAAGTAATTCTTTTGAGAAAGTCAAATCTTTATGTTCTTTCTGTCTCGGTAAATTTGCATCTTGAGAATCTTGTTTGCTGATCCCAAGTCCTTCATATCAAATTCCCTAGCTAATTGTGCCTTTAATCCTTGGACTCGATCTTTGTTGAGGTCTGCGACTAACATGTCGTCCACGGACAACAGTAAAATGATGAAATCTTCATCACCAAACCTCTTGAAATACGCACAAGGGTCTGAACTGAGTATGTTGTACCCAAGGCTCATAATATAGGAATCAAATCTCTTGTACTAACACCTCGGCGCCTGTTTGAAACAGTACAAAGATTTGTTCAACTTGCAAACTAAGTTCTCTTCACCTGCTTCTGCAAAGCCTTCTAATTGGAGTATATAAATCACTTCTTCAAGATCTCCATAAAGAAAAGCAATTTTTACATCTAGCTACTCTAGATGTATGTCAAACGTAGCACACATTGCCAAGACTATTCGAACTGTAGTCAGTCGGACCACAGGTAAAAATGTTTCGTTGAATTCAGTACTTTCTTTCTGAGCATATCCTTTCACCAACCTTGCACAGTATTGCTCCATTTGGTCATTGCTATCACGCTTGATCTTCTAAACTCATTTGTTGCCAATGGCATTCATTCCTCGTGGTAGCGTAACAAGATCCCACAACCTATTCTTGTGTAAGGCTTCAATTGATTCTTGCATTGCTGCCATCCACAAGGATACATCTGGGCTTTTGATTGTCTCCTGGAAAGTTGATGGCTCTCCATCCTTTGTTAAAAGACAGTATGCAACGTTGCTCTCAATGACATAATCTGAGTGCCAAATTGGTGGTCTTCGCTCACGAGTTGACCGGCGAATTTCGTAAGCCTCAAACGCAACTGGTTCTTAATCTTCGTGCTTTGGTGCTACTTTAGAAGAAACTAGATCTTTATCTGGGTTATCTTCCTCCTGAACCGCCGTAGTCTCTGACTTCTCCTTTGAAGTGTTATTGTCTCCCTTCTCTTGCAGTTTATCCTATGCAAATATGACATCTCTGCTGATGACAATCTTAATGGGCAGTGGGATCCCACAAGTGATACCCCTTAACACCATCAGCATACTCCAAGAAGATGCACTTTCTAGATTTCGGATCCATCTCTGCTGATGACAATCTTGGTCATTGTACATGACATTCACAGGACTTCCAAATGTATGTAACTGAGAATAATCAGCTAGCTTACCAATCTACATCTTTATTGGCGTTTTCAAATCAATCATAGTTGATGGAGACCGATTGATCAAGTAGCATGCGGTTTTGACTACTTCTGCCCAAAGCGACTTGGCTAGACTTGCACTCTTCAACATTGCTCTTGTTTTATCCAACAATGTTATGTTCATCCGCTTTGCCACTCTATTTTGCTGAGGAGTGTACGCCGCCGTGAACAACCTCATGATGCCTTCTTGTGGACAGAATGCATTACACACTCATCGCTTAATTATTCTCCACCATTGTCAATCCTGAGACACTTGATCTTCTTTTCAGATTTAAGTTCTACCCGCGCTTTGAGAACTTTGAAGACTTAAAAACATCTGCTTTCTTTTTTATTAGATACATCTAGCATCGCCTGGAGTAATTATCAATGAAATATACAAAGTATCTCGCCTCTTCGAGGGATTATACTGGTGCTTGCCAAACATCAGAGTGGATCAATTTTAAGATGTCTTTGTTCTTAGCTTTTGATGTGCTGAACCTTAACCTGTGTTGCTTACTTGTAACACTATGCTCACAAAACTGTAATTTTACCGAATTGAACCCAGGGAGTAGTTTCTGTTTAGAGAGAATCGTCAAACCTTGTTATGACATGACCGAGCTTCTGATGTCACATCATCGTTGATTATTCTCCCGAACTCGTCAATGCAACAAATGACTTTCCCTCTTGGTGTGTTTCTCTTAAAAGCATGACAGATTTGCAGCAACTTTTTCCGCCTTCACCATCACAAGCGCGCTTTTAACAATTTTCATGATCTCATTCTCAATGCAGGTCTTGCAACCAGCATCATCTAATTGTGTTAGAGACAATAGATTTTTTTTTTCAAGCCTTTCCATGCATATAAACTACTCTACATTCTTATCCTCTTTTCATGTGGGTTAACATACACAGACACTTTTCTCAACAATCTCCCCCTCATGTGTGTGCTCACCGAGCTCCTTCTCGAATTAAAGTTTCTCGTAGTTAGTACATCAAGCATCACACTCTAAATGGGAGCCAACTCAAGTGGGAGAAATGCTGGATTAAGCTTAGGCCCAAAAGCCCAAAATTGACAAAGCCCAAGGTCCATGATTCAAGTTCACAAAATTGTGTGAACTAGATTTAGCCAAGTGGCTAAATGGTGGCCAAGTAAAATGAATTGTCACAAATTGGTCAATTTTTGGCCACAAATTTTTCGTGGCCACGGTTCGTTTTTGGAGCATAAGGGGCTTGGAGGAAGGTGTTTCTCCTATTTACATAGTGTGAGAAATTTTGTTTATCCTATTTACATGAGAGTGGTTCTTATTGTTTTCTCCGTGTAATTAAGATAACGTTGTAATCTCTATTTTTCATAGTAAAATTCGTCTACACTTGTCCCGTGATTTTTACACCGTCTGCTTTGAGGGTTTTTCACGTAAAATACTATGTGTCCGTATTATTTTCACTTGGAAGGTGGATGAGAATGTGAAGTGATTTATATGTATAGGACTCAAGACCTAATAGGTTAATTTTTTAGGTCAAGTTGGGCTCCTAAAATGTATTGTGTTAATTTCGTACGTGGTGTCTCCCCAACAATTTGTCTAATGATCTTATGTTATCTTGTACTTTCCCCCTCACCCCTCTCTTTTCCTGGTGGTTGGTTGTTTTTCTTTTGGTTTGGTTTGGGCACTTGAGTTTGTTCCAATTGAAATCGGCTGTGAGCTCCAACCTTAATAATTCTCTTGGGTACTTATGCTGGAAACATCCTTATTTGTTCCACGTTCTTCATCAATCGTTTAGGAGCTATCTAGTTTTTACTGTTCAAAATTGTAAATATGCTCATGAACCGCAACTCAGGCTACTAGGACGTAAAAATCTTATTCTATCAAGTATTAGTTGCCAGTTAATCAGATTGCATTTAGTTCGTTATGCAAATGGCTGGTTTCTCATCTTGTGCAGGTTCCGCGTTATTGCGTATTTGCAGCAAATCTGGTGGTTCGAAGTAGATGGGGTGGTGAAGTTCCCTTTTCCTGCTG